>NC_091476.1:78207919-78355419 GCF_036971445.1 Narcine bancroftii | reverse complement strand
GTGGTCCTTTGGGTTCAAAACAATGTTTGAAGTGTCCAATAGGATGGGACCAACAGTCTGGATTTGTTACCTTAACACCCGCATAATGTCGTCCCCAATTTGGGCAACTATTGACCTACAACATTTTTGCTTCACACCCTTTATCCCCTAAGTTTTGATTTTTCTTTTCAATATTGTTACTATCAGGAAATTTTTATTAGTCAGTAGATCAGGCCGAAGGCTTGCTGCTAAGAATAGCGGGATAATGTCAGAGGATAACCTTACAGTGAGTGTGATCGAGAGTCAGAGAAAATCGGTTTTCTGTTGTGCTTATCTCCGCAAAATTCTTAGTGTTATGGATGCTATCTAAGTTCAGTTCAATACTGGTACGAATGCAGTATTTGGTATAATATTCTATCTATGTTCCGCTTTATTAAGTGGAAATTGGATACATTCTCCAGATGCTGAGCTGTTGAACAAACACTGTTATATATGCTATGAGACGGACTAAGTTCTGGCAGCAGCTGCTGATACTCATTATTTATCAATTATACTACCACATTAGATTCACCAAATGTCGCTAAATAGTTTAGAAGAGAGAACACTACAGTCTACTTCAGGTCCATCGCCCATCGACTTAGGCTGACCCTTATACTCTTCTCAAAAATTGTCAAAACTATTCCTGGCTTTCTCCCATTACTTTCCTTTCATTCGTCTGATCATGTAGTGCCTCTCGAATGTCCCACATGTTTTAATCTCCACCGGTATTCTTGGAAAAACTGTCCTGGCACCCACAACACCCTAAATTCATAGCCAAATACACATTTTATTTCCCAACACTTTTTGCATATATATTCTGGTATTTCCTCTTGATAACCTCGAAAAGCGAGCTACTTGTCTATCATGTCTATGTTTCTCGTAAACAGGAAACATGCTATTACTTAACCCCTCATCATTATTAGCTCCAAACTAAAAGATCTCAAGTCAGTTTATATTAGCTCACAAGACACACCTTGCAAGTTACAATGAATATCTGCCTTATTCATGTCGTCAATTAGGTATTTCCATTATCTGGATACAGAAATATTCATCATAGTTTTTTTAAACACTTTATTCATTAGAAAACAAGATAGTAAACACAATCTCATAGTAAGGATGCTAAAAATTGTCTCAGACAACAATACAGCCTTTATGGTTACATTGAAAAAAGCTATCAATAACAATAGAATAACCCCACAATTGCAACTATCTCGCGCCTGAATCATTCATATCCCCTCCTCATTTAAACGAAAGAAGATAGAATAAATAAAGAAAGAAGGATATTTACAAATCATTCATTTACTTTTCAATATGGTGACTCATGATCGGTCATAAAATTTGATATTAACATATTCCAAATCTATTTTAAAAATAAAATATTTATATCATACATTATAAATTAACGTTTCCGTTGGTATACAAACCCCCTTTGATCAATATCACCTTTGTAAATAAATTTCCATTTGATCTTTCCATGAAATTGCTGTACGTTTCCTTGCAACTACCAAAGGTAATCGTTAAAATGACAATTGAAATCTATCTAATTTATTAAGCTGATCCATCTTCGTCATTTCTCCATTCAAAAAAAAAATTGTATCTAATGAAATTTGTATTTTAAAATTAATCTTCAAACAGTATCTTAAATTGACTCAGGAAACCCTTAACTTTATCACAATATACAACTGAATGCTAAATGGTACCCTTTTGCTCACTACAGCGAAAACACATATCAGGAACTCTCGTTTTATATTGTTTCAATCGTTCTGGAGTTAAATACAATTGTTATATAAAATTATAAGTCACCGTCCTATACGTAAAATTAATCAACTTAGTCATAGCATCTCTGTATTCTTTATCCAACTATCCATGTCCAAATGAACTTGCAAATCTTTCTCCAAATTATGGTTTGATTTAAACAAATCAATCAGGCATTTTTCACTGTATTACTTTATACATTTCTGAAGTAAACAATGTCCTGCCTGAAAATCGAATCAATACTTTAAATAACTCTTTTTTAGGTAAATCCACATGTCTTCCTAAACAAACATACAACATTGATTTAAGATGATAAGAAACAAAAAGAGGATTATTAGCGATTTGATATTTTTCCTTCAACATATCAAATGTTAAAAAATGGGCTCAGCTCAAAACAGTCATTCATTGTTTTAATTGCTTTCAGATTCCAAATTCTATGGAGGTATATCCTTAAAATTGAAAATGTTAATTGTAAATATTGTAAAAAAATTAAACTATTATTTTAAACAAAAGTGTATATCCAGATATATAACCTGGCAATGCAACAATTCTACTTACTTCCTCCCACAAACTTATCAAATGAAGCAGAAATTGGTGATTTATAACTATTAATAGTTTCATTGTCGACATATATTAAATAATTATTTCTAACCTCACCAACTCTGCAATTCAATATCTAAGTAAGAAGCAGATCTATCCAAATCAATTAATAAATTTCAATTGAGATGCCTTAAAATAATTCATAAAATTTCGAAACTGCATACCACCTGACTCATATTTCCAAGTTAATTTATGCATAGAGACGCACCCCAACCTTCCCTTCCATAACAATTTCCTCACCTAAATATTCAGTATATTCTGAAAGAAATATTGTAATCAAGGTAATATAATCATTTTTATTCAATTCACTCTTCCTACCAACGATAATGGCAAGAAATAATATCCTCTTTTATTGTGTTCAATAATGTTAAATAATTCATTTCTGCTAGTTGATTTATATCTTTATTCATTTTAAGGCCTAACTATTTAATAAATGTGACCATTGAAATCCTGCTACTCCTTTACATACACAATAATCTGCATCGAACAACAGCATAAGTTCACTCTTAGTCCAATGCACTTTATAACCAGATATAACACCATATTATAAAAGTCACTCATGCAATACCTTTAAAGAATCTTTTGAATCAGTCAAATATGGCAATATATCATCTGCAGGTAAACCAATCTTATACTCATTTAAACTTTGCATAATTCCCTTTATTTTCTCGTCTTGCCTTATTACTTGCACTAAATGTGCAATAACTAATGCGAACAAAGCTGGGGTCAAAGTTTGCCCTTGTCTAGTAGATCGCACTAAATCAGAATAACCCGATAACACTCCATTTGACATTACACTTGTTTTAGGCTGTTAATATACTGACTTAATCGAATCAAGAAACAATGATCCAACCAAAAATTTCCAACACCATAAATTTAAAAAAAAATTCTATTCTATCAAAAGTATTTTCCGCTTCTATCGATAAGAGCAAATGGGAATGTGAACCTTCCTTACAGATATTTATCAAACTAATCAATTTAAACACATTTCCTCCTGAATATCTCCGTTTAATAAGACCATTTTGGTCAACATTAATCAAATTCGGTAAACACTGCGCCAATTGATTTGCCAAAACCTCTCTCAAATGCATAAATCCATATTCAATAAAGCTAATGGTGCATAAGACTCCGGGTTTAACGGATTTTCTTTAAAGAGTCACCGTGATAATAGCTTACACAAACGATTCCAGAACGGATTTCATATCATGTATCTCATGACGAACTTGCTCAAATAGTGGAAAATATAAAATTAGATTATTTTTAAATATAAAATTAAATCATAACCCCCATCTTCCCCTGGTGATTTTATATTCGGCATTGAATTCAAAGCAGATCTGATTTCACACAAACTTTTTTTTTCCAAATTATCCCTGGTCAAGTCATTAAATTTTGGCAGCGGCAATCTTCCTAAAATTATTGTATTTTACTCTGATCATGTCTTACTTCAGAGGTATACAATGTCCCTTAAAATTTCTTGAGTCTTATGAGATACCTCTGAATTGTTCCACACTATTTTTCTTCTTCTTGACATGTGTTCCGATTTCAACTGTCATGCCAATACCTTATCTGTTTTATCGACTAAACTATAATATCTCTGATGAGATCGTTCTATTAAGCTTTCAACTTCATACGTTTGTAAGTCACTATATTACTATTGCATGGCTCCCAATTTGCTTCTTTTTTCCTTATCCCTTTTACTCTTTCATAAATCATATTTTTTTACCTAAAATTCCAATTTCCCGTTCAATGTTTTCTAATTCAGCTAAATGTTGTTTTCCCTTTAAGAAAAATATCCGTATGACCAGTAATCTGTGCCAGAATTCGTTAATACTATTAGAAATGGATCAGATACAAGAGTAGCTTTCTATTTATTCTTCACTACATTATCTATTAATTGTGTCGATATTTAAAAATACAATTCAAGAATAATTATTGTGTTGACCTGAATAGTATGAATTTTTTTTCTCTTTTACAATCTTTTTCCTCCATGTGTCAAATGAATTAAACTATTTAATCAAAAACAATATATTTTTAACTTTTTTGTCATAAGTACAATTTTACCTGACTAATCCATAACTGGATCTTAACAAAAAATTAAGTGTCCCCCTATTATCATATGATCTTTAGAAGCCGACATATTTCAATCCTGAAAAAAAACCTTCATCGTCAACATTTGGTGCTTAAATAACTCCATAGTCCATGATTGTGCCAGAATCGGACAATTATATATCAACACTCTCACAATAGTCTCATATACAGATTCTAAAGTAAAAGACAAATTCTTATTAATTAAATTCGCAACATATCTAGCTTTTGAATTAAAAGAAGAAAAAATAACTTGATCTAACCAATTTCTTTTTTAAAAATGTTATATGTTTACTATCGGTTCAATGCATTTCTTTAAGAAGAGTAAAATCTACATTTAGTTACTTTATATAATTTTACAATTTCTTACATTTAATCAGCGTATTGAGCCCAATTTACATTAAAATAGCAAATTTCCAATAGTTAACATGCTTTATCCTCACCAGAATCGATGTAGCATGATATCTATTTTAATAAATCAAAATAAATAATTCACATAAAAATGAGGAATATATATATACATATATATATATATATATATATATTCCCCTAATTCCCTACTTTTTCTTTTTCTTTCTTTGGCTTCGCTTCACGGACGAAGATTTACGGAGGGGTAATGTCCACATCAGCTGCAGGCTCGTTTGTGGCTGACAAGTCCGATGCGGGACAGGCAGACATGGTTGCAGCGGTTGCAAGGGAAAATAAGTAGGTTGGGGTTGGTTGTTGGGTTTTCCTCCTTTGTCTTTTGTCAGTGAGGTGGGCTCTGCGGTCTTCTTCAAAGGAGGTTGCTGCCAACCGAACTGTGAGGCACCAAGATGCACGGTTTGAGGCAATATCAGCCCACTAGCGGTGGTCAATGTGGCAGGGACCAAGATATTTCTTTAGGCAGTCCTTGTAGCTCTTCTTTGGTGCACATTTGTCATGGTGGCCAGTGGAGAGCTCGCCATATAACACGATCTTGGGAAGGTGATGGTCCTCCATTCTGGAGACATGACCTACCCAGCGCAGTTGGATCTTCAACAGCGTGGATTCGATGCTGTCGGTCTCTGCCATCTCAAATACTTCGATGTTAAGGATGAAGTCGCTCCAATGAATGTTCAGGATGGAGCATAGACAACACTGGTGAAAGCGTTCTAGGAGCCATAGGTGATGCCGGTAGAGGATCAATGATTTGGAGCCAAACAGGAATGTGTGTATGACAACAGCCCTGTATACGATAATCTTTGTGAGGTTTTTAAGTTGGTTGTTTTTCCCGACTCTTTTGTGTAGTCTTCCAAAGGCGGTATTTGCCTTGGCGGGTCTGTTGCCTATCTCATTGTCGATTCTTGCATCCGATTAAATGGTGCAGCCGAGATAGGCAAACTGGTTGACCGTTTTGAGTTTTGTGTGCCCGATAGAGAAGTGAGGGACTGGTAGTCATGGTGGGGAGCTGGCTGATGGAGGACCTCAGTTTTCTTCAGGCTGACTTCCAGGCCAAACATTTTGGCAGTTTCCGCAAAACAGGACGTCAACCGCTGGATAGCTGGCTCTGAATGGGGAACTAAAGCGGCATCGTCTGCAAAGAGTAGTTCACGGACAAGTTGCTCTTGTGTCTTGGTGTGAGCTTGCAGGTGCCTCAGATTGAAGAGACTGCCATCCGTGCGGTACCGGATGTAAACAGCGTCTTCATTGTTGAGGTCTTTCATGGTTTGTTTCAGCATCATTCTGAAGAACATTGAAAAGAGGGTTGTTGTGAGAACGCAGCATTGCTTCACGCCATTGTTAGTGGAGAAGAGTTTGGAGAGGTCATTGCTGTATCTGACCCGACCTTGTTGGTTTTCGTGCAGTTGGATAATCATGTTGAGGAACTTTGGGGGGCATCCGAGGCGCTCTAGGATTTGCTAAATCTCTTTCCTGCTCACGGTGTCGAAGGCTTTGGTGAGGTCAACAAAGGTGATGTCGAGTCCTTTGTTTTGTTCTCTGCCCTTTTCTTGGAGCTGTCTGAGGTCAAAAATGAGGTACTGGGTTACTCCGCCAGAAAAAAAAAACAAGGACTGGTTCGACGAAAACAGGCAGGAAATCCAGAAGCTGCTGGCAAATCCAGAAGCTCCTGGCCCACCAGGCTCACCTTGCAAAGCCGTCCTGGCCAGAGAAGAAACAAGCCTTCCATCACGCATGCAGCCATCTTCAATGCAAACTCCGGGAGATCAAAAATGAGTGGTGGACTAGCCTCGCCAAATGAACCCAGCTCAGCGCAGACATTGGCGACTTCAGAGGTTTTTATGAGGCTCTGAAGGCTTGTACGGCCCCTCACCCCAGGTCCAAAGCCATCTGTGCAGCTCAGACGGCAAAGTCCTCCTCAGCGACAAGATCTCCATCCTCAACCGATGGTCAGAACACTTCCAATCTTTTTTCAGTGCCAACGGCTCAGTCCAAGAATCCGCCCTGTTCCAGCTCCCTCAACAGCCCCTAAGGCTAGAGCTGGATGAGGTCCTCACCTGGGAAGAGACATATAAGGCAATTGAACAACTGAAAAGTGGCAAAGCAGCAGGTATGGATGGAATCCCCCCAAGAGGTCTGGAACGCTGGCGGCAAAACTCTGCATGCCAAACTGCATGAGTTTTTCAAGCTCTACTGGGACCAAGGAAAGCTGCCTCAGGACCTTCGTGATGCCATCATCATCACCCTGTACAAAAACAAAGGCGAGATATCAAACTGCTCAAACTACAGTGGAATCACGCTGCTCTCCATTGCAGGCAAAATCTTCGCTAGGAGTCTCCTAAATAGAATAATATCTAGTGTCGCCGAGAATGTTCTCCCAGAATCACATTGCGGCTTTCGCGCAAACAAAGGAACTACTGACAATTCCCTACTTTTAGACTCCCACTAAATAACAAATACTAATTATCCAAAAGATTGGGTAGCATCTCGCGCCACTATGTGAGTAATGGTTTCTGGGTAATTACATCTCCCCACACCAACAGATCAATCACAAATTCAAAGTTAACATCTCAGGTTTGGCGAGGTTCTTTCAATTCTCTATTCTCTCAGTCTTCCTCCATTGAACTGTCATCGAATCATTCGATCTCTCTCGCTTTCTGCCACTAATTGGACTTTCTTCCCTTGTTTCTTCTTCCCCATCAAAGGTTCTTCTGAACTTCTATTCTTTCTCATCTGAGTAGGAGAGGACCAATCTTCCTTGAGGTCTGGCAAACACTCGTGAATTCCAATGCCTCTTTCTAATTATCAAAAAAGTGAGATACCTAATCACCATAGAAAATTTTCAGTACCAGCGGAAATCGAAAAGAAAATTTGTAAACTTTCTGGAAAAGAAACGCTTTTACAGAATTAAATTATTTTCGACGTTTAATAATGCTCTGAACGAATAGAACACTACCCTTCTGTGTTGGACTATCAATGGGCCTCCATCGTATTCGATAGTGCAAGTCACAAAATTTGTTACCTGTCTTCATATCTCAGGCATCAAATCAACACTGATCGGAATTGCTAACCAAATATTGGTTTACATCTTATGGCTCTATATACTCTAATTCCATCTCCTCTGTAAATATTTCAGCCCCCAACATTTTGAACATCCATTCTTTAAAATAAATCACCAGTTCTGAATCTTCAAACACTTCTGGCAATCGAACAATATTCACATTATTCCTACGCTCTGATTCTCCTGGGAATAACTTATTTCGATAAATATTCAATTTCAAAACTCCATCCCATGCAAGAATCGTCGTAAACATATTTTGTCTTCCTGATATCACCAATAGATTGAACATCGTTCTCAATTTTATCATCCGTTTTCTTTACCTTTTCTTGCACGTTTCTACGACTTTCGCATGTTTCACCATTCCTGACTTGACATTAGACATGTCATCCCTAACATTGGCCAGTTTTTGATTGACAAAATTAAACAAGTTGACATATGTTGTAACAGTACTTGTAATTGTCCATCGAAATATTCTTTATATTCAACAAAGGGCCTACCCTGACCAGTCTTATATTTTCCAAGTTCTTCTTTTTCAAATCATGGCCCAACATTTTTCGAAACTCCATTCTTTTGCTTGATCCTCTCCCCCTCTTTCTTCCTCTTTAAATTCCTTGACATTCTTCCCAGCTCCCTTCTCGATTCTGTCTCCCCCTCTCGGGATTAAAATACTCCTTATTGTGCGCATGTGCACCGTCTAACCAGCTTTGGGAATGGAGCCTCGGATGTTATCTTTCCCTGGGCTATTCAATATATTCGCCGGCGAAACCTGCCGGTAGTCGTTGCTGTCCATGGGAAAGAGGACTAATCGAGAACGCAGGCTCCATTTCTAAGTTAGGCCGAACTTCTTAAAAATTTACTGCTCTCGTTAAAATCGATATTTTCCATAGTTCGAACTCCAGCTTTCCTCACATTTATAGCTGATTACTTCTTAAATCACAGTTTGTGTATTTTAATCTAATTTCAAGTCACGTCAATACGGGCATTTATTCCACTCTTCCGAGAGTGATGTCCTACTACTATTTTCTCTTGCGCTGTCACGTGACGCCCCCAATTTAATCAGAGATTTTCAGAAATATATTTTGCAAAATATATTACCTCGTGTTGGAGGATGATATTTGTCTCTTACAGTAAAAGACAATGCTGGGGAAATACACAAGGTCAAACAGTGTATTCTAAACAGCAAAGAGATTGAAACATAACCAAAGTTTTAGGCTTACGCACTTCAAAAAGGTATGACCAATTGCAGATGGCTTCCGAAAATGTCAAGTGTGAAGGGTTTTGGACGATCATGGACTTAAATTAGAAGGGAACGAGAAACCATAACAACTTGGGGAAGATAGAAACGGAGGTGAATGCAGATCGAAGTGGTTGGATAATGAAAGGGAGAAGATATTTAGGAAGGGAGACAGAATGCAGATCAGCAGAAGCAGGAAAAGGTGGTTAAGCCATCTGGTTGGAAATTTCCCCGATGGAATAAACCTCAGATTGGATCTGGTGAGATGGCACGTTAAACCAAGGACACACATGTGAGTATAGGAGTGAAACGCAGAATAGAAATCATTCGTCCCTGAGTGCTCTGTGTCACTGATCCGGGAAAAGCTAAACATGTCTGCAAAGCGACAAGCCAGTTTTTGCACAATCCATCATCAATAGGTGTCAAAACTAGAGCACACAAATTCCGTACTTATCTTCGGTATATACACAATTAAAACGTTGCTTCACTTGAATGGCCAGTGTGTGTCCTCAAATAGTAGAGAGAGGGGGGTCGTAGGCAAACCTGTTGCTCTTTCTGTGGGAAAAGGTGTATGTCATGACATCCAATTATATTGGAGAGATGCGCTCACATAGGAGTCATGGATGGAGCAGCCCCTTCTGAAGTCCGAAGAAGGAGAGGGTAATATATGTCTGTGGGTACGACCAATTAGGATGTGGCAGAAATTTCTGAGGAGATTGAGCTGGATCTTGTGTCTGGTAGGATATGTGGGAGCCTTGTCAACTTGTAAACAATCTGAGATTCCCCTCTGTGAAACTTCCATTCTTCTCCGAGTTGAAACCTTCTGTAGATGGCTGGGTTTCTCTTCCATCAGAGTTACGACCACCATTACGAGGCCATAGGACCACAAAACACAACAGAAATAGATATTCACAGTCAAATAGTTCCGTAAACAAGGTTGCTATGAATTAGCTTTAAATATGAAAACAGAATCACACTTTAATTATGATTATTGACTTATCTAACCTAACCTTAAACCATTCTAACTCTAGGCGCACGTGTGTGTAGTTCAAACAATTATTTGGTTCACAGTCCAATCTCACTTCTCATTCATCCAAGTTCACTGTGTCATGATAATGAATATGTATGAGATGTACCGGAAGTCACGTGGTATGAGAGAGAGATAAGAGCACAAGCAGGAGAACAAAGGGAAACTGGAAAATAAAAAGACTCGGAGAAGTTTACCTGATAAAACTTGTGTTTAATGTTTCATTAACTTCACATTTCGGGCCACAAATGTGACACACTGGGTGCAGACAAATCTTATACTGTGCACAGAATTTAACACTTAACAAGTTCACCAGGCTTTGGTGATTGAAAGGTAAATGGGTACCGCTCAGGAAGGTCATTTTCGGTTTTAAGAGAGATTTATTTTATGCCAACATGCTGAATTGATTATTTCATCAGTCACTTCAATGTCTCGTCGAAGGGATTTCCAGATGATAACCACATTCTTTCAGGTTACCACAAAGTTCCTTTATGTTTACTTTAATTAAATTAGACAGCCAGTTGTCTCCCATGAACCACAAGGTCTTTGAAAAGGTTGAACTACAAACCCACAACCCCTCCTCCAAATATATTTTTTCCCAAGATGAGAGCTTTTCTGATCCAATTCAAACTGTTGTAGCTAGCTGTAACACTCTAGACCTGATCTATCTGTCTATCTTTCTGCTTTAAGCAAAAAGCCTCTTTAACTTTCTCTGCTTCCAAACCCACATGACTCTCTTAGAGCAGTTGCAGAAAACAAGAGGTCCCGACAATCTCTTTCATCTGTTGCTTTTTTTGTAAGTAGAAATTCATTAGTGAACACTCTTGGGCAGTCTGAAAAACTCTTGCAAAGGATATAGAGCCGTTATGTCTAGAAGTAAAAGAGCTCCGGTATTTTACATAAGATCTTATTTAAAGTTTTTGTTTGTTAACTAATCTAACAAACCTTTCCCAATTATGGACAAAAACTATCTACAAAGCCTATCTCACTTTCCCCCTTTAAATGAAATTTTACTCTTCAGTTAAAATTCAGTTATAAATAAATGGTGTTTAAAATCACTAAAGAGATAACAATACACAACACATAATTTGTTATAATAAAGTGACCCAATGATGACGGTTTACTTTTCTAAACATGATCAAATTTAACACCTTGACAAATAATCTTCATTCACTTCATTTTATTCAAGAACACAAGACAAATATGGTCATTAAATATCACAATTAGTTCATTTGAGGTTCCAACATTTTCATCAAAATTCTGCAGAGCAAATGTTGTAGACAATAGGTTTTTGATCAATAGTGAAATAGATCCTTTGATGAATATTTGATTTTGTTTCGAAATGTAGGTAACTGAATGCTCACTTACATTATGTTTTTGTAATAAAACTGAACCTGCTGTCCCCTCACTGAAATCCACTCTTAAATAAAATGGTTTGTCATAATCAGAGGATTTTAACACTGCGCAATGACATAGCATTACCATGAAATGTTCCAAAGCTGTCTGACAAACTTTAGTGCACAAATATTTCTCGGCTTTCTTTAAATCTGAGGAAAGGAAGAGCAACCGCTACAACATTAATAAAACATTTCCAATAATGTTATGCCATTCCTGAAAACCTTCTCACTGTTTTCCTTCCATTGGGAATAGACGTGTTGAAGCTATGCTGAGCTGCCAGTCTTCCACTTGCCTGGCACTGCTTTATTGACATTGGCCATTTATCATCTCGAACATTAAAGGCACTCCCCCTTGGGTATAACTGTGTGTGGACCCATTATCTTTAATTAATATATCATTACTTCCTGCTAATTAAAGCCATGATTCTTTCTTATTACCTAGTCATTTTCTACATAATTAAATGGCTCTTCAATTTTATTAGCAAAAATTGATGCAGCACTCACGACAGTGCTGCTTTAGTTGATCAGTCTGCCCGAGGGCTAAACAAATTTTCTACCACTGGATTTCTTGTTTCGATTACTACATGGCTCGAAGCAATTTGGTCGATGAGGCGATACAGTGGGGTCACCAGAATTCCCTGATGTATCAGATCCCTTTTGCCGTAACACAGGAAAATACCATTCTATTTGTTCCGGGAAAGTCTGAACGCTTATTATGTGGCACCACGGAACCTGGTGTTTTCTTGATAACAGTTGCTGACAAGGCGTCAAAAATACGGGGAAGCTGATGTTCCCAGACTCAGTGAAAGCCCTCGACTCGAAGGCAAACGAATTCGATGTCAAGGCAGTCAATGTTAAACAACACCGCAATGCCTTGATGCTGGATACTTTTTGTCAGCGGAATCGACTCCAATTACAACCATCATAGGCTACTAGAGACGGAGCCACCATCCTATTAACTGGCCATCACTCTTGTCAAAACACTGAGAAATGCCGTGCGGTCCAGTGAAATGATGGAGACCGAAAGGGAGACATCCAGGAGTGCTGGAACCCCGAAGTAAAGAAAAGGGCAAAGGAAAGAAAAGTTGCTGAAACTTGGCAACTGTGCTAAGGCATGTAGGGCGAAATTTACTCGCACTGATGGGAATAACAAGAAGACAAGCACCATGAAAATTCATCCTGGTGCTGCAGGAATGGAAAACAACAATGAAAGGGGGTTCTTCGTACTAGCCAGATGAATCGACTTTAAGTGATGGCATGGTGAGATCAACACAAAGTTTCCCTGTGATAGCTCAATTGGCGGTAAAGCTTGGGGGTTGTTATGGACTGGATTAGTCGACTATGAAGGGGAAGTTGTATGGTGAGGCTCTCAATTGCTTAATAGACTCAGGGAGTACTGGCAGCTACATCCACGAGAAGGTCGCCAAAGCCTTAAATTTGCGTAGATATCCAGCAAACCGAAAGATGCCGGTGGCCTGTAGTGAACTTGCAAAAACTATATTGGATACGTGTAAAGTTACTTTGAACCTACAGGGACATTGTCCTGGTAATGTTTGGCTTTCTTTGTAATGCCTCATCTCTGCATTCCTGTGTTGTTGAGTTGGACATTCAATCAATTCGATGGGGCACCACCCACACTTACCACCCCCTGCACTAGTTACTGTGGACTGTCCGCAATAAAGATAAAAACTGTTCAGTTATCAGTCTCCCGAGTGTCGAACGATTGCCACTAAAAGCCGTTCTTACAGCAAAGGGAATCTTGAGTATATTAAAGCGGAGATCCGGAGACTGCTTAAAAAGGGGGTGATTGAAATTAGTAAGAGTCCGTGGTGAGCCTAGGTGGCAGTTGTAAAAAATCAAGCTATGAAACGACTGGCTATTGACTACAGCCAGACAATCAACCATTACACTAACTTGGATTCCTACCCCCTGCCACGCATCAATGACATGATTAATCATATAACGCAATACAGAGTGTACTCAACTATCGATCTCAAGGCAGCTAACAACAAATCCCCATTTTAAAAGAGGAACGACCCTATTCGGCATTTTAGGTTAAATGGGGGGGGGGGGGGGTATTCCAAATGGGGGGGGGGGTTATACCTTCTGGAGTCACTAACTGTGTGTCAGTTTTTCAGAGACTGATGGATAAGATCGTTACAACATAGACCTTTTCCTATCTGGACGATGTCACTATCTGTGGGAAGAGCCAGACTGAACACGATGACAACTTAAATAAAATTCTACCAACAGTTTAAGACCTCAACCTTACATTCAACAAACGTAAATGTGTTTTAAATGCAACAGAATTATCCATTCTGGGTTGCATTGTTCGCGAGGGCAAAATCTCCCCAGATCTTTAAAGAATGGCTCGCCTTAAGAAATTACAAACCCCAGACTCAGTGAAAGCCCTATATAAGGTGTATGGGATTCTTTTCCTACTACTGCAAATAGGTACATGAACAGGATATGAAAGTTTGACAGATAATCATTCCCTCTCAATCCAACAGCTTTGAAAGCATTTGAGAGAATTATAGCACATTTTGCCAAAGCTGCACTCTCGTCCATTGACGAGGATGTCCCATTCTAAGAGAACACTGATGCCTCAGTTTGTGCTTTGGCAGGAATCCTTAATCATAAGTGCGGACCTGTGGCATTGTTCTCCCGTACATTGCGTGGTCCATTGATAAAGAAGCCTAGGCTATCATTGAAGCTGTTAACTACTGGAGACACTTTCTAGCTTGCAGAAAATTCACCCTGTTCAATGATCAGAAATATGTAACCTAAATGTTTTGTACTGAACACAAAAGTAAAATTAAAAACGCAAAGATGGCACCCTGGTGAATAGAACTCTGAACTTACAATTATGACCTAGCAGTTTCAATGATCCCTCAAACACATTGTCACGAGCTGCTGCCGGTGCTCAGTTTCAGGTACAACAGGAAATCAACACCAGACTGTGCTACCCAGAGGTCACAATGTTCTTCCACTACCTAAGGGCTAACAACCTTACTTACCCCATTGAAGAAATTCGAAAACGGACTAAAAGCTGTCCTTTTTGCTCAGAATGCAAACCACCGTATTTTAAATCGCCGGAGGCTACCCTCATCAAGACAGCCAGGCGTTCTGACAGGATCAGCTTCGATTCTAAATGCCGTTACCTTCTAACAACAAAAATGTATTTTACTTACTGTAATCTAGGTATATTCAAGCTTTCCCTTATGATATCCTGCCCCGACGCCTCAACAGCGTCTGTCATTAAGGCACTTGACAGGATTTTCAGTATTTTTGGTTTTCCCAGTTATACTCATCCAGACAGAGGCTCAGCATTTATGCGTGCAGACCTGCGTCACGCCTTGTTATGCAAGGAGATTTCTTTCAGCTGAACCACGAGCTACATCCCCCAGGGCAATGTGCAGGTCATAAGGGCTAATGCCACAGTCTGAAGACTGTTAACCTTGCGTTAAAGATATATGGTTACCCTGTTACCCGGTGGCAGGAGGCGTTGCCTAAGCTGCTACATTCTATTTGGTCTCTACTGTGTACTGCAACAAATCAAACACTTCATGAACGTACGTTTGCTTTTCCTTGGAAATCAGGAATTGTGATGGACTGGCCAGACTGTCTATTTGAGCCTGGAACTGAACTGCTGATGAGACAGGCTCCGACGCGTGAAACGGACCTTCTTCTCCAGCCGGTTCAGCTACTGCACACTAATGCCAATTATGCCCAGGTTAAAGTCCCAGATGGGAGAACTGACACTGTACCCTAAGGGATCTGGCCCCGCCTTGTTCACCCCTTCCTCACGCCACTACTTGGAGTGACCCTGAGAGGTTGGACTCAACCCCCCATCCTGTGATCCCTAGTAAGCATTCCGATGGCCATACAGAGCACCACTGCCTCACACTGGTGATTCTGGAGCGGGTCCAGAGGCCCGGCCTTCTGTGACTACAGACCAGGATACTGTACAAAACCGTCAGTTCTCAGTGTGGCATCTCCAGCAAAACCACCACTTGTTCCGATCAGGAAATCCACTCGTATCCGTAAGCCACCAGAGACGGTCCAGTATTCATAAATATCTCATCAAATTCTGATTGTTCTAGATACTAGCTTTGTTTTTGCTATATCAATGAATTCTCAGTGCCATTTCTTGATTTGAGGTATTTCGCTTTCAGTAGTTGGCTTGGCTGCTTAAATTCTACCTAGCATCTTACCCTTTGATTTTAACCATATTTCAGCTAGGGAGAGACTGTGGTGAATCCATGTTGAGCTGTCGGTCTTCCACTTGCCTAGCCCTACCTTACTGACGTTGTCCGTCTAGTATCTCTACCATTAAAGACACACACCTTGGGTATAACTGTGTATACACGCATTTTCTTTCATTATTGTACCATTAATTTCTGCTAATAAAAGCCATGATTTTTTTTTATTACGTCGCCTTTGTCCACTTCATTAACTGGAACTTCAATAGGAAACTCAGAAATGTCATTCCTTAGCTTGAATAAGTGCAACTTTGCTGTTATTATCTACATGATTCAAGTATGTTACAGTGGAATTTTCAAATTGACATTTTTATAAATTAACTGTTAAGTTTTATTTAGATAATCCTGCAATCAATTTGTCCAATTCCCTTTGATTTTCATCCTAAGTAGCACTTTTATTTTTAACCAAATCATCAATATAAGCATCTGTATATGTTCATCCTTGGATTTCAGAATTAAATATACTTTGGAATGTTGCAGGTACATTGTTCATAAAAAAATGTTACACGTTATTCACGGATGAACTGAACAGTGTAATAAATGCCGAAATATTCTTTCCTCTCTCAGTTAAATGCAGATACCAGTACCCCTTCAACAAACAGCCTCTATAAGAAATGTAGTTTACTCGATTTTATGTCTACCCGGAATAGGATAAGCACGTGTTTTAGTGACTGCATTAAGATTTCTGTAATCTGTACAGAACCTAACAATTCCATTTGATGTCTGTACCAAAATGCAGAGAGAACGCCAATCTGATTCTGAAGGTCCAATAATATAATTTATCAATATATATTACACCTCATAATGCATGATGTAACTCTGATGAATGTTTATGCTCTCTGGGTGTTGTTTGATGGGACTTGCCACTCCTATGTCCACATCATGGTTAATCACAAATGACCTTTTTAGGCACATCAGGAAACTAATATGTATACTTCAAAATAAATTATTTCAACTGCAAATGCTCTTGTGACATAAGATGGCATAACATTTCCACCAAAATTTCCAAAAGTACTTCCTCAGACAGTTGCACGTGAACAATGGTTTCTTTAAGATTACCTTCATAAGATTTTGTTTCATAATCTTAAGATCAAAAACTTCCTCAACCATGTCAACAACTAACACCTCTGAATAAGATTTTCTTTACTACAGTTATCCTTAAAATAAGGAATAATTTACAATTCACTCCTCAAGTCAAATCCACAATCCATTTCTTTAATATCCTGCTCACTTAGTGCTTTGTCCCTTAAGTCAATAATATCCGTATCTCTACTCTGTTGCTGAATCTTACATTGAATAAGAGAAATGCTTACTCTAATATGTACGTCGCTCTTTCCAAATATATCAGAAGCTCTGGGCATTCTTCTGTCAACTGTATCGTCTTCAGCTCTCATCAATGTTCTTTGACAAGGACGTTATTACAGCACATGCAAGTTATATCTCACAATTCTCTTCAATCTCATCCCTCCTAGGCCCATTTACTAATCTCAAAAATGACCAAATTTTATTCTCTGCCAAATCATTCCCTAATAAAAATGAGACACCCTGCACGGGTAACAATATAATCACTTCTACTTCGATAAATAATGTATCTAATTCTGAATTATGTACTATTGACTCTGCCCCACCTCCAACATATTAAATCAAAGATGACTCCCCTTTACCAATCTTCTGATCAAGATTTTAAAATTCCCTCAACAGTGACTGAGCAACTTCGTATTTCTACGAATTTTAACTGTAACCTGTGATTATACCTCCTTTATTGAAAGCAAGCCCTCTGAAACCAAATGTTTTAAAACATCCAGGTTATAGTCACCATGATTGGAACTTCAGCTCTCGATAAATGCAATTATCTGAAAACATGCTTCTGGTAAAACATTCTTTTCCCCTGTCAATTTTCAATACTAGACAATTCGCAATACCATTACCAGTTTTTTTTTATTTAAATGATATAAAACTCAGAGGTCGTATCATTTCCCACCTTGACTTCACCTTTTTTTTAACACTTTCCCCAGTGTGTTTCTTAATTTCAGGCTATCTGTTTTAAAGTGTGTGTATGTGATCTACACTAGAAATACCTGGCCCTATTGATTTTCCTAAACATATCCTTTCCCTCTCACACCTTGTAGGTCAAATTCAAACACTTCAAATGAGATCTTATTTAAAATGCTAGACAAGGTGGTGCGAGGAACCCGAGAGAGAGAGAGAGAGAGAGAGAGAGAGAGAGAGAGAGAGAGAGAGAGAGAGAGAGAGAGAGAGAGAGAGAGAGAGAGAGAGAGAGAGAGAGGGAGTGAGAGATATTTAGTTCTGGAGTTTTACAGTAAAAATAGCAAGTGGGACACCAACAGGACAAGTTGGAAAGCTTATGAAAACTCCCTTTTAAAGTCGATTTGTGAGTGCTTATTTCATCCTGATTAAAGGCGTTGTGGTTCATGGAAAAGTAAAGGACTGGTTGTCTAATGTTGCACTTGGAATATGCGATACGGAAAGGATCCCTATCATGATCTGAAAGAAAGAGGTTATCACCTGCAAAACTCTGCGGTGGCACGTTTTTTCCATAAGACTCTACAGTGATTGATGGAATCAGTTGTGGATATACAGGGAACAACAAACTCTCTCCTTAAACCGAAGATAACTTCCTCAGCCGAAACCATTTACCTTTCATACACCAAACCATGGTGAGAGTTATAAATGGAAAGTTCTGTGCACAGTATAAAAATTGTCTGTAAACACTGAACTTGGGTGAATGAGAACTGAGATTGGAATGTGAATAAAATAATATTTCTGAACTTACACCTACATTGCATACATATGCTCTTTGAATTAGAAGAGTGTTAGGGTTAGGTGCGTTGAGTTAATAGTGCTAAGTTAAAATGTGATTCTGTTTTCATGTAAAGAGATTATTAAAAGCAACTAGTGCTTAAGTAATTACCTATCTTGGTGAATTTCTATTTCTGCAGGATTTTGGCGTCCGTTGGGCTCAAACAGTTGTGATATACATTTTCCTCTGTCACTGAATAATTCTCCTCTATATGATAATCCTCTATATGATCAATTGGTCAGTATCAAATTTCTCTCTGCAAACCAAATATTGTTTTATTGTATACTTTCTATTATATCTCTTCCAAATTGTTTATAAATTTTAAAAACTTTTATTCAATTTGTGTATTTTATTTTGCTTGAGGTATAATAGCTGAGAGCGATGGGTTTTTGATGGGGTGAAAATCTTCATGCCTGCAAACAATTTGCATAAATATGTATTTACATTATTAAAACAAATTTAGATACTTGAATTATGGAATATGATATAAAGTATTATATAGAAATATTCTATGGCAGGATGCTATTAAAGAAAATGTTACATTATTTTCTATTATTTGCAATGATACTCTGGACAATTTACCACTCCATAAAATATTCTTATTGCCATACTTAACTAATTAAAATATCTTTGGAAGGCAACATGGAATTGAATTAAAATCATATTGAATAGGAAGAAAAATATTCATTTTAACACAATGCACACGTCCCGTTAATGATAAGGTGAGATATTTTCCTTTAATTAAATCTGCTTTCATTTTTGTTAATAAACAACTTATAGAAATGTTGATAATCCCCATAACCCATCATCCAAAATATTTAATTTCCTTTCACCATCTAGGTTTTGTAATCTGTTTACCACCAGAATAATCTTCCTCCATGATTGGAAATATTTCACTCTTATCCCAATTAACTTTTGAACCAGACATTTATGCATATTTTACCAAGCTATTTTGCAGATGTCGTAATGATTGTTTAGGATTTGTTAAAGTTATTATTACAGCATCTGCAAACAAATTAACCTTAAAATCCTCTTCCTTTATTTTAATACCATTAGTGATATGATTTTGTCTAAATCTTCTTCCTTTATGTTAATACCATTAATGTTATGATTTTGTCTTATAGCCTATGCTAATTGTTCTATCACCAATGCAAACAGGGCTGATAACAAACGACAACGTTGCCTAGAAGAAAGTTTCAAAGTAAACGTATCTGAAATTTATACATTCGTCACCACCATAGCCGAAGTACTTTCATTCAAGGCTTTAAGCGAAAAAGTACAAGGAGATTCAAACGTACATCTTTCAAATACTTTAAATAATAAGTAGAATTCAACTCGATCAAACGCTTTTCCACATTGGTAGATTTAAACTATTTCTTGACGCATAAATTATCGTCAATAACCTAACAATAGTATCAGAAGAAAATCTGTCCTTAATAAAATCTCTTTGGTCCACATGTATTTAACGTGCTAAATACGTCACAAGTCTATTTGCCTATATCTTAGCTACTATCCTGTAATCAACATTCAATAAAGATATAGGTCGATATGACACAACTTTCAATCTGTCTCTTCTTTTGAATAACTGTAATTGTAGCTCGAGATAAAATATTCAGTGAATGCATGTTCTTCAGTAACTTGTTTAAGAAAATGCCTAAAAACGGGGAGAAGTCCTCATAAAATTCGAAATAAAATTCTATCATAAAAAATATAAACTGCAAAAGATTTTCCATTTGGTATATTCAATTTAGCTTATTTAATTTCTATCCTATCTTTATTTTCCAAAACCAAAAAAATTCAAAACCTCTAAAATGGTTTCAACACTTTTGTCAACTGAGTGAATTCAGAAGTATGTACATTCTGGTAAAATGGATGAAATTCATCATTAATTTCGTAAGGTTTAAAGGTAACTCTTGTATTATTTCCTATCACATTTATTGGCCTTGATTCAGTTCAGTCTTTAATTACCAACAAAAAAACTTATTCGCTCTTTCTCCTAATTCATAATAATTCTGTTTGGATCATTGTATTTATTCTTCATATTTGTATGTTTGCATTATATTAAAACGAAATTTCAACGTAGTCAAAATATTATCTTCAGTTGAATTTCTGTGTATTTCCTTACCTAACAAAGATATTTGCTTCCCCAAATTTTGGTTCTCTGCCAAATGTTGTTTCTTAATTCTTGCAGAATAACTGATGATAAAACTTCTTAAAGAAGCTTTTAAATCATCCCACAAAACAAATTTACTTTGTACTGAATTTTTATTAATTTGCAAATAAGTCTGAATATGGTCTATAATATAACTTACAAACTTTGGTTGCTTCACTAATTTCATTTTAAATTTCCACCTGTAAGGAGTCTCTACATTATCCAAACCTGAATATGTACTTAACAATAAGGGATGATCAGACAAAATCCGACTCTTATGCTCTGCATGTACAAACCTACTCTGTAATGTGCTGATCCTAAAAAAAATTCTAAAAAAGGGTCTTATCCAGATCTTTACAAACAAAAGTATTTTTCTATCTGATTGAATTTCCACCTCATTTCCACCACGTTCAAATCTTTCATTCACTCTGTCATGTGTTAAGCCATTTAAGTTATTTTACAGTGTTTGTGGGATTTTTTTCAACAGTGGTCCCAACACAAATTTAAAAATCACCACCAACCAACATACATCATTAGCTTGAACCAAAAGCACAGAAGTTTCAGAAATAAATCCTTTAGTTCCTTCATTGGCTGCATAAACATTCATCAAAGACCATGGATCATTAAACATTTTACAATTCACCAAAAGCACTCGACACGAAATGGCACAGAATGATTCGAATTGAAACTGTATTTGCTTATTAACTAAAATAGCAACACCTCTAGCTTTAGAATTAAGTGAAGATGCAAAAGCATGTCCTGTCCAATCTCTTTTCAATTTCATGTGATCATTTTTTTTTCAAAAAAATGACTTTCTTGCCAAAAGAAAAACCTTATACATGCCAATAGTCATTTCATTTAATCGGATTGTGAAGTCCTTTACTATTAAATGTCGCAAAATTTAAATGATCCATAAATTAATTCCCTCCCGGGATTGAAACGTCACACAGCAATTAGAATTATATATATAATATAAACAACCCTTTAAAATCCCTCTAAAATCTAAAAAAAACTTTAGAAAACCTACCACTGAAAGAGTCGTAAACCACCCCCCCCCCCTGACCATGTGTGTCAATTACACAAGTAGCGGATAACTTTAGAACGAACAGAGTCAAACACCATCCCACCCCAAACCGAACCATAAAATAGATATATCCCTTCTAGTTCATCCCAGAGATTCCATCTCACATTACACTTGAGCTACATCTTCAACATCAATTAACAATTCTTATTTCAACTCCTTTTTTTCCGGTTCCCATTCCCAATCTTAATCTCAGGGATTTTCCCTATCGATCTCTTCAAATTTGGC
Organism: Narcine bancroftii; assembly: GCF_036971445.1. Taxonomy (NCBI): domain Eukaryota; kingdom Metazoa; phylum Chordata; class Chondrichthyes; order Torpediniformes; family Narcinidae; genus Narcine; species Narcine bancroftii. The sequence continues at coordinate 78,333,278 of NC_091476.1, read as the reverse complement.
AGGAAATTATCAAAAGGTTATGCATTATAGAAACCTTCAAAAAACTGTGTTTGGTTTCATCAATAAAACACATTAAATACTGCAGGATACTGGAATGTAACCTTATACACTTTCTTCCACAGCACTGATTTGACCTCATTAAACTCTTTCAATCTCTTAATAATCTCCTGATGTAACTCAGCATAAAATTCGTCTAAAACTTGAGGATTGTCTTCCTTTTTCACTTCTTCAGCTTTCTTATTCCTGGCAGCCCTGTCACATCTTCTCACATTTAATCATTGTTCTCCACGTAAACCCAGAACCTTTCTGAAGAATACTCTGAGACCCTAATCTGAGTTCCATGCTAATAATAGGATTGCCTCATATCAGCGATATACATGATGATCAACGACAGTGAAGATAATATTGTATATAAGAAAATAGTAACCATAATTATTACCTGGAAATGAAGAGACAAGGAGATGTGTAATTGACAGTCATTTGTGTTGGACAAGCATGTACACCCGGCGGTGAAGAATCAAAATTGCAAATTGGCAGTTAATTGCGAAAGGCTTCGGGGACAGGTTTATGGAGGTGAGGAGATCATGAGGAGGATTCACCTACGGTATTAATCTCCGATCCTGTTGAAAAAAAATATACACTACTAAATGGTTTTGCATAATGTTTTTCTAAAGTCCAGTGTATCTCTTCAATCATTTAAAATGATGCCTCTCAAATTTTGTTTTCAATTGGATTGCAGCATTTTTTTCGAATTGTGCTAACCGTTTGAACATCCGCAGGTGTTCAAACACTTTCCTGAGCAAAATCCTTTGTCCCTATGCTGCCCTCGACAACATGGGACATGAAGATCATTCTGGCGGGTTGCATCACCCTGGGACAGGAGTGGCGATATGCAGAACAAGAAATACACTCATGAAGTGAGGTCAGTCTATGACATCTCTGGCACCATTGTTCATTCCATGGAGAAGATCTAAAGTGACGGTGACAGACATAGACACTCATTATCCTAAGGGACATCACCAGCATTTCCAAGTATGCCACTCGCTTCTACCATGGGGAAAAAGGACTGAAGCATTGAGACAGGGCTCCAGGGCACAATTGGAACTCAAATTCCTCTGACATTAGATTCCTGTCTGAACCAGGCACAATGGACTCCGGATTACATTATTGTTGTATTTCATGTCCCATTTTGTATTTAGGTATTCCAGTGTTTTAAATATCTTTTTCTACTCTGATGCTAGCGCAAACAAACAATTTAATGACGGGTTCGTGATTATAATTTATGATTCTATTGCTTGATTGTAGTCCATTCTACACCGTTATGATTGGGGATTTTGTTTTTTATCCTCTTTCTACCATTTAAATTCATCTGTATTCCATAATTACTTTTATGGATTTTTTTTTTGCTGTGAGACATTTAAATGTACAAGAACCCTAACACAGGACACGACATAAAACTAGGATTATGTGACCCTTCAAGGTTTAGGTTTCTGTAAATGTCTCCTGCGATGATGAAACTTCGTTAAGTGTCTGCTTTATCTCTCACTGAAAAATTCAGAAATTTCAACCGAGATCCAGGCACTATCTATACTTGCCTGTCCAATAGCCAGAGCTATATCCATTCATCCCTTGAAGACACCACATCTTTCGTCGATCACAAGGTTAATTTAAATATGGTATCTAAGCAAATTAAATACATATAAATAATAAATCTCTTAATTTATCTCAAATTGTCCGAACTCATGCACATTCTCCACACCATTCTCACCATCACGCTGTTCCATGTATCTTCCCTTACTCAACACTAATGTAAAACCCTCATTTAGTACGTTGTGCAATCTCACATATTCCAAGCATTAAGACACACTCTTAACCCATTAGAGATCGAATGGTTTCCTTTGTGTTTTAACCTCAGTATAAATTGCCATAGATTCGTTTTTAAAATATCGTTGGGAAAGGATAAATGCGAAGTATTTTTAAATTAAGTTCCAACCCCTGTCACGTTCCCATTTCTGATGTAGATCATCTCATTCATAACACACTGGAAAAAATCGACTGGCCGGAGCCCGACATTTCTAGATATAATGTCGTCAAATACAGTGCTTTTATTACTGTTGCATCTCTCATTTTATATTTGTAATCCCTAAAGTGTTGATATTCTTGGAGCAGGTGATGTAACATGTTTGTTCGTTGAGTGGAAGGAACTTGAAAGTTCAGGGGACGGAAGCAACTGGAGATTGCGCTCGCCTATAGTACGAGTAAATATTGCGCTATTTATTATCCAGTTCTGGCTGCTGTCGATGGTCCAGGTGAGTAGTGTCAAAAATAATTTCGCATGTTCCTGTGCATCAACGCGTCGCATGTTGGTGTTGGATATGTTGGACCCTTCCTGGGTGGCTGAACAATGCTGATGTTCTCGTGTTATTTGCCTCGTTTTCTCATCCATACTGTAATCTCAGATAAATTTAATGTCACACGCTGATGATCCTTTTGCTGAAATACACCCGAAACCAATACAAGATAGTGGTTTATAAATGTATCTCCTGTTGCAGAATTGAATGAACATGTCCAGCTCTCAATGACCTTCATGCTCATCTCTGACAAAAGATTGAGATGTTAGGGAGTTTCCCAGAGAGGCCCGTGTCGCACAGCTGAATAGGAAAAGCTTCAGCATCACATTCCGTCAGGTTTAGATTCACTTACACCGTAAAATATATATACATGTATAATAATCAGTGAGCCAACTGAAAAAAATATGGCATCATATTACATGTTGCCAGGGTTTCAGGGTTTGAGTTACAGGGAATGGTTGACCAGGCTGGGACTTTATTCCCTGGAGCGTAGAAGATTGAGGGGTGATTTGATAGAGGTTTTCAATATTATAAGGGGGACAGTAAGAGTCAATATGGACAGGCTTTTTCTATTGAGAGTTGGGGGGGGGATTCAAACAAGAGGGCATGGATTGAGAGTAAAAGGGGAAAAGTTTAGGGGAAACGAGGGGAAATTTCCTCACGCAGAGGGTGATGGTTGTAGAAGTGAGAACGATGTTAATATTCAAGGAAAGGTTGAATGTGGCTGGACGGGAGAGGTGTGGAGGCTTATGTGCCAAATGCAGGTCAGTGGGACTAGGTGGGAGAAGCTGTTCATCACAGACAAGTAAGGACAAACTGGCTTGTTTCTGTGATGTCGATGATTATATGATTATATTATATATCATAGTGTAAACAGTGCTCGTGGAGCGTTCACCAGTCAACAATCACCTGAATCATTTCAGTTTGAGTGACCATGTCCTAAACAGAGTTCATTGTTCTCATGTCTCGCCTGTAATCTTATTTCACTCTGTCCCACACGTTTTTTCACTCGTCGTTTACAGCAACCGAATTTTCACACTGTCTGTCTGCCTTTCAGAACCATTTAAAATCGTAAAGAGACAAGAGTTATAATAACACATTGAATTGATGTGGCTGTTGACAAGAAATTTGAGCTATCTCAAATTTTGTTCGTGTTGCTAACGTTGTGAATTCTGGAGGATGCTGTTCTGGCCGTTTGACAAAGAAGTGGCAAACATCTTTAATGATTAAGAGGTTTACCTCTGTGTTCGGATTCATTTCATATTTACAACATTTAGATGTTTTTGTATCCCATATTCTAAGTGGTTTTGATGTGAATATTCCAGGAATAGGGCAGCTTCCCTCATTTTCTATGTCTGTGTGAGATTGTTCCAGGTTTCAGTAAATTCGTCACCATGGACTATAGAAACTACGCCTTGCTTTTGCTTGGATTGATATCATTTCATACTTGTTGAGGTTACACCGGCTCATGGCAAAATGTCTATTTTATTCACGTGTGGATTTGGGTAAGTGGTTCTCAAGCGCATAACAATTTATCAGTGATGTTCCAGTTAGAGGGGTTTGTGGCACAGAATCCGGGCTCTGTGCTCCAAATTCAATGGCGAATAGCATTTCCATTTGGGGTTTGGCTGGAAGAGACCGACCCCAGAAGTGAAGGTACTGTCCAATATATATATTGATATCAAGGCGCCCGCTAGGTTAAGATGGAGCAATGGAAATTTGGTGGGTTGTTTCAATGATTCTGCTGGATAAATAACAGGCAATAAATTCAGATCAGATATAAAGTCACCTCCCTCATTAACTGTTGTTGAAAATCACTGCTACCTCCTTTTCACACCCCTTGTCTTCCGACAGACTTCTGCGACCATTTTCGCATTCAATACTGCTGATTTGTTTGAGGGTGTCTGAGTATTGATTTTGGTTGACCTCCATCAATTTTCCTTTGCATTGTACATCTGTAAATCGTCCTTGCCTTCCCCTTTAATGCAAATTAGTGAACCCCGAGTGTGATGCTGTGTTGCTGCTTTCCATTTGGCGTTGAAGTGTGGCAGGAGGAAGAGCTGCATCATTGTCGCACAATGGATCAGCGTTCTATACTAATTTAGGAATGGATAAGGAATCATTTTCCTCAATCCATGCATGCTCTACATGCTCACAATTCTGAAACAAAACCTGTTTCATGTATAATTAATTATATCCAAATATTTTACTGGAAAGGGTTTGATAGATGGAGGTACCCAGTGTCCTACTAAGATTTAATCAATCACACCTATAAAGTTGAAACTCCATGCAGACAGTACGTAATGACAAGATTTATTAAATGTTATTGGAACTATGATGCCCACAGGATTCTTTCTTGGATTTAACTCAATAATAATTATTATTTTAATTGTTTTGATTTCACTGATTTTGAAAGTCAGATTTTGATGTTGTTTCAGTGCGAGTAGTGTTTTGCGATTGCATGATAACATAATTTATCATTTCTTCCAGTTAACCTGGTGGCGAATATGATCCTGTCACAAGGAAAGTGCTGTCTCTCCAAATGTGCCACTCGTTAACTTGTGGAAATGGCAATGGCTGATCTCCTGGCCCTTAACACTCCTAATTATTTTCAGGGGTATTGGTTAAATGGATTTACCATTTTCATTTCTGTCCATAACCCCTGTGTGTAACGTTAACTGGGTCCTGAGAGGAGCAATCACAGCAATGTCTGTTGTGTTCACGCTGGACTTTACGTTTGATGGGTATGTGGCCATTTGTTGTCATAATATGAAAACAAAATATTGCACATAGAGAATGGCGACCATTTTTGTTGTGATGATGACGGTGCTGAGCTGTTTCACGAATTCTCCATTTACCTTAAAAACAGCATTTATCAGAGACGATACAAAACGTTGATGCGCCTGGAAAAAGGCATTTCTGTCCTCACCCATGTGGGCTTCATTTGAGTTGTTTATTTTATCAGTAACTCCTTGTTGTCCTTTCATAATATTATTGCTCTTCAATGCACAGACCGCCAGATAAAATGCGTTCTCTGGAAGTGTCTGCAAGAAGATCCGGGATGACGAAAGTAGAGAAAAGGTGGTTCAGGAAATAGAGAATCGCAGGAAATCGGTCGTCTTACTCTTCAATTAATCCGGTCGTTCCATACTGTTGTGGTGTACAATCGTGTTTATATTGCGTCTGCTCGTGTTGTCAGTAGCGAACTTCAATCACATAGCATTCATAGTCCATCTTCTGAGCAACTGCACCAACACGGAAATTTATGTACTGACCCTGAGACCATTCCAGGTTCAGCTGATGAATGTGGTTAAATTTCCCGTGACGCTTATCGTGAAAAGTGTCAAATTACAAATTCAATATTTGGACACATCGATCATAAATATAATCGGTACTTGAAAGGCTGTTAAACATTTGTGGGCGGTTTTGTCTGGTGTGCTGATCAGGGAGGTTAATGTGGATGTAATAAAACCTGTTTCACGAGATTCAAGAAAATTTGATTTCCTAACACTAATGTTTATTCAATAAAATCGTCAATATTCCTGATTCTAGATGCCATTATTTTCATGCAATATAAATGTCTAATATTGCATGAAGCTTACTTTTTTATGCACTATGTCAGAGAGACACGTCATCTCATAAAATTTCCAGTTCACATTGCAATCAGATAAAGGAAGGCGAATAAGATGACGCCACTACCCTCACAGATGCTTTAAGTGCATTCGTCACAAACTCTCGCAAAGCCTCCACTGCAAAACTCTGCGTTCCGAATCTGAATCACTGATACTATGGTAAAAAACATCAGCGCCCTGAGCACACACTGGCATTCTGCTTCCAATAAATGTTACCCCTTCAGTGAGTCTGCAGGCAGTCTGAAGACATCCGCCACCCGATGCTAATCATTCAACACTTAGGTACCCGCAGGCTGCATCCTACATGAATGCTTCACCTGAGATGACAAAACCCGCGGTCTGTGTTCCAGTCATTTGTTGAGCACATCACTGGTGCTCCACCGTGATTAGCGTCCGCTGGATTAAACATGCTTCTCATTCTCTTCTTTTGTTTATTATATTTAATCATATTTAATAGACATGGTAAAAAATGCCTCAATATTAAAGTAGCTTCTTCTTATTTGGAATAAATTAAATTAGAGATTGATGGGTATAGTCTGTCTCTTTAAAATATCAATTAACTATTATTCCATTAATCTTTTTGAAAGAAAATCCTTTTTAAATATTTGGAATAATAGTTGAATTTTAAAATGGGTGAATGTTTTTTTTTAATTATTATTTATTTATTATTTAACTGTGAGCAAATACAGTAATAATATATACATTCATCGTAAAAATAGTCACAGTGATGTTTTTACACATTTTCCTCTCAGCCTCCCCACCACATATAATATAAATAACAATAATATAAAAAGGAAATTAAAGTAAATTAAAAAGGAACAAAATAAGAAAAATACATAATCAGTAAAATAATACATTAGGAATAGAGGATGTGTCGTCTTACGTTTCATAGTTAAGCACTTTTATAATGTTATTTATTATTTTAAGTGGTGGAGGTTTGAAATGATTTTTAAAATATTCTCTATGTATTGTTTCCAAATTTGCTCAAATAAATTACATTTTCCCTTAGATGCAGGTATTGTTTTTTTCTAATTGAATACAGTTATTTATTTCTATATACCGTTGTTGTATTTTTAATGTTGTTTCTGTTTTCCAAGCTGTCATTTTCCATTTTGTGCTGCTGCGAGTGAAATAGTAATAAACCTCTTTTTTTATTAGTTATCTCTAATTTTAAGCCTAATTCTTTATTTTTAATGATGTTTAAAAGGAGGATTTCTGGATTTTTTTGCTATAATTGTCTTTTGTAATATTGTTTAAATCTTCCTTTTTTATACTTTTCTATTATACCTAAATAACATATTACGATGAATATCCAGATTGCGTTTATTGTTGTTCCAATTTCTTGTTTACAACTGAAACATCTGCCTGACATTGTTGGATTCCATTTTTTTTAACCTTTGCGGTGTCACATATAATCTATCAAGTCGATTATATTGTATCAACCAAAATCGGGTATTTATTGTGTTTTTCATGATTCCTGTCCATAGTTTATCTCATGTTTTATTTTTTATTCGTATGTTTAAATCTGTCTCCCAACCATATTTGGGTTTATATGTTGCTTGGCCATTTTCCTTGTATTGCAATTTTTACTGGTAATATGTTGTTTTTTTTTTCACTCTCGCTGTATCTATAATTAAGTATTTATAGAAGCTATCTTCAGACATTCATAAGTTTTTCCTTGTTTTTCTTTTAAATATATTTCAACTGATAATATGAAAATATTTTGCTATGTGATATTCTGTATTTGTCTTTTAATTGTTCGAATATTAATAGAAGAAACCCCAAAATTGACCAAACTCATGTATAATAAAAATAACTACAGTAATACCAAAAAAACAGGAAAAAGATCCACTATCTCCGGCATCATAGAGACCAATATTCCTGGTAAATATAGAGTATAAATTAATGGAAAAAATACTAAAAAATATATTGACAGATTATATACCGAAATTAGTAAAATTACAGCAAACAAGAGTTGTAAAATATAGAGGAGAGGCATATAATTTTTGTACATTCATTAATGGATTCCACACAGCACAAATAAATAAAGTTCCAACTATAGTGATATCTTGATACGCCGAGAAAGCTTTCGAGAGGTTAGAATGGAAATATCAACTTAAATTACTACAAAAGTTCAAATTACCCGTAAAAATATATTAATTGCTTCGAGCATTATACAATGGAACTTAAGAACAAATAATTAAAAATGGGTACGTTTCAGACCATTTGAAATAGACTAGGTCAGCCAGCCAGGAATGTCCACTGTCAGCTTCCCTGTTTGCTTTGAACATAGAACCATTAACAGGATTGATAAGAAAATAACCTCAAATAAAAGGAATACATGTAAAGATGAAGAATTTAAAATTAGCTTATTTGCTGATGACAGGCACAAATAAATCAATAGAAAGGCTAATATAAAACTGAACGAAAATGAATAAAAAAGATAAAAAGTTAATACCCGGAAGAGTGAAGTGATAAAAATGAACAACCTTTATTAAATGGCAATCACAGGCTATATGCTACCTCGGTATAAAGATAGATAACAGTTTATCTCTTCCATATAAATTCAACTACCAACCATTAACACAAAGTACAAGGTTTAGAAAAATTGAAAGAATTCCAATAACTTTAATACGAATTATAAACTGTATCAAAATGAATAAATTTCCACGGAGGCAATATCTAGTTTGGAAATTACCTATTCCCTTGACAGAATTTTTATAAGGATCGTGAAAAAAAATTAAGAGTATGGTTGTAAAGATTTACACAGATTTCCAAATAAGGAAGATTACAATTACCAAATTTCAAAATTTCAAAATATATTATGGAGGAGCACAACTAAGATACTTATCAGAATGTTGTCACACCCGAGGAAAACCAGACTGGCTCAAGGCAGAATGAAATAAATTAGGAGAAAAGTCCCAGAACATATACTTCATAAATGGGATGAAAGACTGGTACAAAGCAACAACTTAACAATATTATATCATATACTAAAATCATGGAAGAAAAAACATCTACAACCAAGTATGATCAATGATCAATTATCCAAAATGTTACTAATGCAAAACCTGTTAATTCCTTTTACAGTTAAAAATTATTTTTTTTTAGAGAGTGGGCAAAATTGGGATTTTTTTATGATAATAGATCGATATCCTTTGATCAATGAAGAATTGAATATTATATTCATCGTAATATGTTATTTAGGTATTTTCAATTAATAGTCAATTTAATGGAGAAATTAGGATCTGATATTTCTTTAAAAATTTTACAAATTTGGAGCAAATTACATGGAATTATTAAACACTTATTTAAATAGCATATACTATGTTACAATAACAAACATATGTAATATGTTTTGTTTCATTCAAAGAAAAGATGGGAAAATTACTTAAATATAACAATAGATCAGCAGGTTTGGCAAGACGAATGAAACAATGTTAAGTCTAATATTATTATTGTAGAATATAGAATACTTCATTGTATTTTTTCATCATTTTTATATTACACTTCAGAAAGTGAGTGAATGAAGAAGCAAATTATCCGACCAATGTTTTATATGTGTTCAAGAAGTGGGAACTCTTTGCTTCGATTCTCCTTCTAAAACCGTGGGTTGTCTCCCCGATTTGTGGTGTCCATTGCCAGTCCTCTGCATCCTCACCGTCTGCAAACTCCCAATTTTCTTTTGCCAGAACAGCTATATGATTTTAAATTAAATCCACCTTCAGTTTATTTAACAGAATGTTTAAAGTCAGTGCAGACCCGGCAGCAGGTAAACAAGTGATTGGTCTCTGCAAAGGACTTTTCTGCTCCAATTTCTCTGCACAGACGCACGATCGACAACGCCCCAAGTCAGCTCTGACGACTGTGTATCACTTGAAAGCTCGTCGGTGATGGAATTGGTAAAAAAAAAACATATCAATCTTCTTTTCTGATGTTCTGGATAGACGGACGGTCGAGCCAGCCACATTCAGCCGACTTTGACATAGGGAAGGACACTGGCTATGATCTTCTGCCGATTAAAAACAATTCATTGCAATATACATGCTGAGATATTGTTTAAGCTTGAAACGGACAATAAAACTGAACCAGCTAAAAGTGGAAAACGATGGATTTTAAAAGAAGGACCATCCAGTATTCCATTGTTTATGGTAAGAATTATTCTGTGAAGTTCCATTTACCTGCACCAGGACCACAGTCAATTAAACAACTCCATCCGTGGATGGTTTCGATTTCTTTGTAAGATTTCAAAATGTTTCCCGCTTTCACTACTTCTGATACAGCTCGATCCACCCTCTAACCAAACGTCCGTCCTTACCTATATCAGTGCCTTTTGCATTGGCCTTGATTTTAATTGCCACTTCCATATCCAAGTGAAAATCTGTCCTTTCCATCAGTTCCATTCTCTCCACGGCGTCAACTGGAGTTCCATGACTACTCGAAATCATGTCTTCGCTCCCATGAGCAGAAGGGAAAGTTTGCTAGTGATTGATTTTGAGGAGCAACAACAGCAATGTTCAGAGTGCAAGTGACCTTTCCAGAAAGTAAATCAACATTAAGACATTTTGGAGCGCATAACTGACCCCCATGGTAAAAATCAAAAATGTATATTTTTTCGAATCTTGACTCTCAGCTGCACCAAGCTCATTTAACTTTATGCTCTTTATTAAGAATCTACTTATTTATCAAATATAATCAAACTGCGCTACCAATTAAAAAAATCATTTTCTTCTTTGGCTTGGCTTCGCAGATGAAGATTTATGGAGGGGTAAATGTCCACGTCAGCTGCAGGCTCGTTTGTGGCTGACAAGTCTGATGCGGGACAGGCAGGCACGGTTACAGCGGTTGCAGGAGAAAATTGGTTGGTTGGGGTTGGGTTTTGGGTTTTTCCTCCTTTGTCTTTTGTCAGTGAGGTGGGCTCTGCGGTCTTCTTCAAAGGAGGTTGCTGCCCGCCGAACTGTGAGGCGCCAAGATGCACAGTTTGAGGTGATATCAGCCCACTGGCGGTGGTAAATGTGGCAGGCACCAAGAGATTTCTTTAGGCAGTCCTTGTACCTCTTCTTTGGTGCACATCTGTCACGGTGGCCAGTGGAGACCTCGCCATATAACACGACCTTGGGAAGGCGACGGTCCTCCATTCTGGAGATGTGAACTACCCAGCACAGTTGGATCTTCAGCAGCGTGGATTCGATGCTGTCGGCCTCTGCCATCTCGAGTACTTCGATGTTAGGGATGAAGTCGCTCCAATTAATGTTGAGGATGGAGCGGAGACAACGCTGGTGGAAGCGTTCTAAGAGCCGTAGGTGATGCCAGTAGAGGACCCATGATTCAGAGCCGAACAGGAATGTGGATATGACAACGGCTCTGTATACGCTAATCTTTGTGATGTTTTTCAGTTGGTTGTTTTTCCAGACTCTTTTGTGTAGTCTTCCAAAGGCACTATTTGCCTTGACGAGTCTGTTGTCTATCTCATTGTTGATCCTTGCATCCGAGATAGGTAAACTGATTGACCGTTTTGAGTTTTGTGTGCCCGATGGAGATGTCGGGAGGGGGGGGGGGCTGGCTGATGGAGGACCTCAGTTTTCTTCAGGCTGACTTCCAGGCCAAACATTTTGGCAGTTTCCACAAAACATGACGTCAAGTGCTGAATAGCTGGCTCTGAATGGGCAACAACTGCGGCATCATCTGCAAAGAGTAGTTCACGGACAAGTTCCTCTTGTGCCTTGCTGTGAGCTTGCAGGCGCCTCAGATTGAAGAGACTGCCATCCGTGCGGTACCAGATGTAAACAGCGTCTTCATTGTTGAGGTCTTTCATGGCTTGGTTCAGCATCATGCTGAAGAAGATTGAAAAGAGGGTTAATGCAAGAACGCAGCCTTGCTTCACGCCATTATTAATGGAGAAGGGTTCAGAGAGCTCATTGCTGTATCTGACCCGACCTTGTTGGTTTTCGTGCAGTTGGATAACTTTGGGGGGCATCCGAGGCACTCTAGTATTTGCCAAAGCCCTTTCCTGCTCACAGTGTCGAAGGCTGGCTTTGGTGAGGTCAACAAAGGTGATGTAAAGTCCTTTGTTTTGTTCTCTGCGCTTTTCTTGGAGCTGTCTGAGGGCAAAGACCATGACAGTAGTTCCTCTGTTTGCACGAAAGCCACACTGTGATTCCGGGAGAACATTCTCGGCGACACTAGGTATTATTCTATTTAGTAGAATCCTAGCGAAGATTTTGCCTGCAATGGAGAGCAGCGTGATTCCCCTGTAATTTGAGCAGCATTATCATAAAAAATATGAATGTAAAATAAATTACAGTTTAAAATATATATATATATATATATATATATATTGGACCCAGGTTGCTGGTGATAAAAGTATCGACATTTCATCTTCATAACATATGAAAACTCAAGTTGCAGAATGAATTTGGAGTCAAATCTGTAATATAATTTGAATTTCAGTGAAAAGTGTCTCCTCGAAAACAATGAGATGTTGCAGGACACTCCTGTGAGTGGAGTGAAAAACGTTTTAAAATGCACAGTGACAGGCCGTGGATCTTTTCAATCTCTCCATATACTGCAGACATCAAACCAATATTCAAACGGAAAATAGTATAGAGTGGCCAGATACATAGTGCAAGAGTGGCTGGCAATCCTTCAGATAGGAGGCACTGGCGAGGAGCAGAGCTAATTGAATATATTCCGCAGGGAGTACAAGGTGGATTGTTATAGCTGCATTATCTGCAAGTAGGTGAATGATTTTCAGGTTGTTTCTTTTGAAATTTTGAATAAATTATTTACATTCTTAAAGCCAAACATTTAATCAGTAAAAAGAAAGGGTAAATGATCTATTGTCTATATGATGCTGTAATCCCAAGCATCACCCACATCCCACCCTCCCAGGAAAAGTTAATTAACGGGCGAAAATACAAACAAAAGGAGTTAGTGGAAGAATAAAATGAAAAAAAGGAAAAAGAAAGAAAGAGTATGATTGTCGAGGATCCATTGTCTACCTTCAAAATAATTCTCAACATTTTCTATGTAAATAAAAATATTTGTTCATGTCGAATTTTAATTATTTTTGCTGAGATGCTTAATTTGATGTCTCAAACACATACAATCAGCCACACAGTGGCTGATATGGAGAACAAACATTTAAAAGATTAGAATGGGATTTTCAATTTAATTGTTTCGAAATATTAGGAGGTATAAAACTATCCTTTATTTAGAGAAACCCAATCTTTCCCTGGTGACTTCCTATTTTGTAATGAACGTGTTGCCTCATTTATATGCTCCACTGTGAAAGGAGAATTCAAATACTTTTTTAAGCCACTGAACATTCAAATGAGGTAAATCTATTTGATATAGAAATGTATTAATCTGGTTTTCATCTTGAATTTATTATGATTCATATAATTGAAAATCAAATTGCTGAAAATATTCATTTTTCTAGTTGTTTATACCTAATAATTCCGTAATGTTTTAAACTGTATTTTATTTCAACTTAACTGTTTTGCTTCCAATTGGAAAGCAATGACTTTGTGTCCTTATTCTCCTAAATCATAACCTTTCTGCTTTGCATTTAAATATGTTTTAGGGTTCTATATGCTTGCATAGTGCTAGGTATAAGTTTGATATTAATTTCTTCTCTTTTCTTCAGAGAATAACTTTTGCAACAAAATTGCAATTTCTCCTATAATCTAGCTCCAACTGATTCATCTTTTTCAAATAATGGTTCTTAATTTAAGCTGATTAACATAATTCGTCACCTTAAATAAGATTAAAGTTCTTGCAATTGAACAAATGTATTGACTAATAAATAAGAATAGATATCCACCAATTTTGAAATTGTTTTATATAATCACAAAACTCAATCCCCTTTAAAACATTATATATATTGCATTATATACAATTAAAAGACGAGACGGATTTGATAATATTCTTGGTATATATTCATCAAAACTAATTCTTCACTCTAACTTTGCAGATAGTATCAAAAATATCTATTATCCAGTAATTGTCATGAGTAGGGGAATAGAAATCTGTCTCTCACCTTAGGATTTAACTTCTGACAAATATCTTTACAATTCGGTTCCTTCATCAAACAAAATGTAAATCTATTAATTTTGTGGGGTTTTTTTACCAATTTAGTTGATTTATAGAATATAGAATCCAAACAATAATTGACATCAGACCTTTAATTTTTTTTTGAATGTGGCACTTAAAAATGTATCAAAATTTAATCTCGTGTAAAATGTTTATCATCTAAATTTGGTGCATAAATACCCATTAGTTTTGAAATTTCTGAATTGATCTAATGTTTAAATCGTACATAATTGAGTAGGTATGTGCACTGTTTCATTATCACGAAGTAGATGGGCCTAAAACAATTTCTCTCAAGCAAATTGTTTCACTCACAATTGGTTCTAGACCAGTGATTCTTAACATAAACTTCCCATTGACATACCAACCTTTCACGCTCAAAGCACCACAAAACCAAGCTGCAAAAGATATTCACCACGATAAATGGTTACTTGAGCAAATGTTGTTTTTATTATCTTAAAACATTAAAATGGAATCAAACTTTAACCTAATTCTAACTACGTAATTTACCAAACTTAACACATTCTAAACCTACGCGCATATGTATGTAATGTGTGTGATTTGTTGTTTCTCTTTAATCAGCCACTTCAATGTCTTGATGACGAAACGTGATCCATCAGTGTTCTCCAGATTCTATTCTCTATCTTTCAGGTCACCACAGAGTTCCTTTCAGTCCTCTCCTCTTGCATGCAAATACTACAAAGACTTTGACCAGGCCGTCTTAGAACTGTGATTTCCTTAATCTTTCCAGCATGGCCTGATCCACTCCCAGGAACAGTCGGTTGCTGTAACACTGTAGAAGTGATCTCTCTCTCTCTCTCTCTCTCTCTCTCTCTCTCTCTCTCTCTCTCTCTCTCTCTCTCTCTTCTCTCTCTCTCTCTCTCTCTCTCTCTCTCTCTCTCTTTCTCTTTCTCTTTCTCTCTCTCTCTCTCTCTCTCTCTCTCTCTCTCTCTCTCTCTCTCTCTCTCTCTCTCTCTCTCTCTCTCTCTTTCTCTTTCTCTTTCTCTCTCTCTCTCTCTCTCTCTCTCTCTCTCTCTTTCTCTCTCTTCTCTCTCTCTCTCTCTCTCTCTCTCTCTCTCTCTCTCTCTCTCTCTCTCTCTCTCTCTCTCTCTCTTTCTCTCTTTCTCTCCCACAGAGAAAATCTGTTTGACTCTGTCTGCTTGCAACAACACATGATCCTCTTAGAACAGCATGTTCTCTTTCAGACAGCAGCGGTTCTGACATGCTCTTTCATTGCCTTTGCTTAACAAGAACCCATTTCTTAAGTCTCTTGAGAACTCTTAAAACTCTTTCAAAAGCTGTGAAACCCCAATATGTCTTCTGTATTTCAAATAAAATCTGTTGAAATTGTTTTTATATGAATTACTCTAATATTCCTTACCTATTCTATCTCCGAAAAATTATCTATATACTCTATATTCCCTGTAACACCTTGCCGCTTTAAAGGAATTTTAAAACTAGAGTTCAAATTCAGTTATAATCTTTGGAATATTGCAGGGTCATTTGTCGTGCCAGAAGGCAACGCATTATATAAACTGGATGGAGTCACAAAAGCCGAAATATTCATTCCTCAATAGGTGCAAGGCACACACTAGTCACCCTTCAGAATATCGAACTTAGAAATAAATTTAGCTTTTCTAGTTTTATTAATACAGTCTTCTATTCTCGGAATAGGATATGCATTTGTTTTCATTATTGTTAACTTTCCTGTATTTTTTTTTAATCCTAACAGTTCCATCTTGTTTCGGTAGAAGAACACAAAGACGCCCATCTGTGTTCATCAGGCACAGAAGACGCATTTTGTTCTTTAGGGTTACCCTCACGATGTTCTGTTTTCGTAATCTTATGAGCCATAACTTCCACAACAATGTCAACAACTTCCCCACTGTACAGATTGTTCTCCACTTCCTTTTTCCTCTAAATATGTTTTCCTTAACAATTCACTCTTCAAGTCATATCCACAAACTATTCCTTTAATGTTCTGGTCACTTACTGCTTTATCCCTTAAGTGAATAACATTTGTTGTTGAATTAACTCTTTCCTTGAGAAAGATAATTCCTTACTCTCACGATTACCCTGCTCGTTCAAAACTATTTCTGAAGCATTGGATTGGTCTCTATCAAATGGAGCTTTCTTTGCTCTCATCATTTTCTTCGTCGCAGACCTTGTTGCAACACATGCCCGATACATCTCTCAATTCTCTTCAACCACATCCTTCCTCAGACGATTTGTGAATCTCAAAACTGTACCAAATTTATCCACTGCAAAATCATTCCCTGATTGCATTGGTAATTTTAAAATTACTCCAACTACAACAGATCCTTTAACTAATTCCGAATTTAACACAAAATTGTGAAGAGATATTATTTCTACATAATTTGCAACACATTTAGACAAAGTTGTCTCCCCGTGTCAGTCTTTTGATCAAGAGTTAAAATACTTTCTAACAACAAGCACTGAGCCGCCCCAATATCTCAAAGAATTTTAACTGTAATCTGGGATTCACCATCTTTTACTGAAACAAAGGCCTCTGATACAATATTTGTAAACATTCATGACACCCTTATCAGATATGGAGCATCTTCTCTCCCTAAATTCAACTTTCTTAATACATGTTTCTGGTAAACCTCTTTTGTTGTCCCTTTATCAACTGGCAATAATATTTTACTTTTATAAATTGCAATAACATAACCAGGTTTCTTACAAAAATGACATAAAACTCCAGAGGATCTTTCATTTCCCACCTTACCTTTATCGTTTCTCTAAAAACCGTCCACAGACTTAATTTTAGGCTCATGAATCTACTTCATATTAACCCTCAGAAAATACGTACTATTCTGAAATTAATTATTGAGAATCAGGGCATAATAATCCGCTAAACTAACCGTTTGCTTTCATGTACTACACTGTCTCATCGAGGTATAGTTAAATCTCATTTGGCACACACGTTTTAATTTAATCAATTAATATAAATACTCTCAATCATTCAAATTCATTATTTATTGTTTTGCAGGCGAACAAACGTTCAAGGCATACAGATTTTCCCAGTGCAAAATTCATACAAGTTTGCTTGCATGTTTACACCAACCCTCTAAATTTTTTATAAATGAATCTGAAACCAGCATAAGCTTTCAATACTGCTTGTTAAACTATCATAATTTACCTCTTACTCTATAGTAATACAAGAGTAGGCAATTTGTACTTTCACCTTCAATACACCTCGGAGAGTAAGAGACCATTTCATTTACATTTTGGCCATCATGAGATCTTGAAAATCCGGAAAAATGCATCTATACCTCCCTCATCAAATACGGAACCAGATTTACTTTCCACTATCTAGGAGTTATGTCATCATTTCTATTTCTATTTCCTCCATCCATCTCAGATTTTAACGTCTCTAATTGAAAACTTCTCTTCCATTCAATATCCATGCTCAGTTTCTATATACCTCTAACGCATATTTCCTCAAATTATCAGTTTCCTCCGTCTCATATACCCTCTGTTTTTCAGCCTTTTCTCATTTTTTTTTTCAATTTGGTCTGCAACTCAAATTGTCATTTCTCTCTTTCTCCTTCCACTCACAGTCTCTCCAACTCCGATTGCAATTCAACAAATCCATACTAGGAAAATAATTTATGTTATTTTCATCAGATTTTCCATCTCCAACATAATATTCCACTCTAATAATTTGTATTTCTATTTTCCTCATTCAATGGGTGACTTCATTCAGCTGTAATGCTTCAGAAATAAATATCAGTTCCTCCTTTCTTTTGCTGTGCAGCTCCGCAGGTGATACTTGTGAAACAATATATCAAAATCCATCATTGCTATTTTACACACACAAATTTGAAATTAGCTTTAAAAAACTCACTAGTATTTTTTTTTTAAATCCAAATGTCTAAATATTTTAAAAAATCCCATTGTTATTCTGAATGGACGACGCCTACCCCCGCCCCCCCCCCCACCAAATAATGCTAGGAGCCCAGATGACAACAAAACCAACTGCAATAGATATTCAGCAAGGCAAATGGTTACATAAACAAATATAGATTTTAATAACTTTAAACTTGAAAAAAGAATCACACTTTAACTTAACTCTATTGACTTTATTAAGCTATTATAACCCTCCACCCCTCTAATGCTAAGCACAAGTGTGTTATTATGTGTGTGTAAGTTCATAAAAGTAATTTGGTTCACACTTCTAAACATACAAGTTCATTGGTTTCAGTCAATTCATATACCGTGTTCCTGAATTTGACATTTATGATGACCACCAGGCTTTGGTGCTTTAAAGGTAAATGGTAACTGTTCAGGAGGATCTTTTCTGTTTTCAAACAGAGGTTTGGTGCTCCAGGGCACAACCTGATCATTTTTCTAATTATTCAAGTCATCGTCGTACCCAATAAACATTCCCAATCATGGTTTTCCCGATGTTAACCTCTTTCTTTCATGTCACCACAGAGTTTATTTTAGTTTCACTTATTTCAATGAAAGATTAAGCAACCAGTCCCCTCCTCATGCTTGAAGCACAAGTGCTTGACAACAATCCATTAGTGAATTCTCGCGGGCACTCTCAAAATATTTTGTTAAGGCCTTTGAAGTCGGACTCCCTGGCATGAGCAGAGCACCAGTATTTTATATAAGATATGTTAAAAAGTGTATGTCTTACAATCCATCTCACAAAAACCATGTAACCATATAACCATATAACCACTTACAGCACAGAACAGGACAGTTTAGCCCTACTAGTCCATGCCATAGCAAATCCCCATCATCCTAGTCCCACTGACAAGCACCCGGTCCATACCCCTCTAGTCCCCTCCTATCCAGGTAACAATCCAGTCTTTCCTTAAATGTAACCAATGATCCCACCTCGACCATGTCTGCCAGAAGCTCATTCCACATCCCCACCACCCTCTGCGTAATGAAATTTTCCCCCATGTTCCCCTTATACTTTTCCCCCTTCAATCTTAAACCATGTCCTCTAGTTTGAATCTCCCCCTTTCTTAATTGAAAAAGCCTATCCACATTTACTCTGTCTGTCCCTTTTAAAATCTTAAACACCTCTATAAAGTCCCCTCTCAATCTTCTATGCTCCAGAGAAGAAAGCCACAGTCTGCACAACCTTTCCCTGTAACTCAGACCCTGAAATCCTGTCAACATTCTCGTGAACCTTCTCTGCACTCTCTCTATTTTGTTTATATCTTTCCTATAATTTGGTGACCAAAACTGTACACAGTACTCCAAATTTGGCCTCACTAATGCCTTGTACAATTTCATCATAACCTCCCTACTCTTGAATTCAATACTCTGATTTATGAAGGCCAACATTCCAAATGCCTTGTTTACCACACAATCTACCTGAGTATCAGCCTTGAGGGTACTATTTACCATAACTCCTAAATGCCCTTGTTGCTCTGCACTCCTCAATTGTCTACCGTTCAATGTATATGACCTATTTAAATTTGCCTTTCCAAAATGTTCCACCTCACATTTATCTGTATTAAATTCCATCAGCCATTTCTCAGCCCACACCTCCAGCCTTCCTAAATCACCTTTTAATCTACGGTAATCTACCTCACTGTCCACAGCACCACCAATCTTTGTGTCATTCGCAAACTTGCTTATCCAATTCTCCACCCCTACATCCAGATCGTTAATATATATAACAAATAATAGTGGACCCAGGACCAAACCCTGAGGAACTCCACTAGTCACCGGCCTCCAATTGGACAAATGATTTTCTACCACTACTCTCTGACACCTCCCATCCAACCACTGCTGAATCCATTTCACTACCTCCTTATTTATACCTAATGCTTCCACCTTTTTTCCTAACCTCCTGTGGGGAACTTTGTCAAAAGCTTTACTAAAGTCCAAATAGACAACATCCACATCTTTCCCTTCATCAACCTTTTTTGTAACCCCCTCAAAGAACTCAATAAGGTTTGTCAAGCATGATCTACCCCTGACGAAACCATGCTGACTGCTCCCTATCAATCCCTGTACCTCCAAAAATTTGTAAATAGCATCCCTCAGAACACTTTCCATCAACTTGCCAACCACAGACGTCAGACTTACAGGCCTATAATTCCCAGGTTTGCATTTGGACCCTTTCTTAAACAGAGGAATCACATACGCCACCCTCCAATCCTTTGGTACCACCCCCGTGACCAGTGACATCCTAAATATCTCTGTTAATGGCCCCACTAACTGTCCACTAGCCTCCCTGAGTGTCCTAGGGAATATTTTGTCCAGTCCGGGAGATTTATCCACCTTTATATTTTTTAACACAGCCATCACTACCTCCTCGGTTATCCTTATATGCTTCATGACCTCCCCACTATTTTTCTTCAGTTCAACTGGTTCAACATTTTTTCCCTAGTGAATACCGAGGCAAAGAAATAATTCAAAATTTCCCCCATTTCCTCAGACTTCTCAGTCAGCCTACCCTCGCTATCTACAGGGGGTAAAATTTTATCTCTTAATAATCTTTTACTTTTAATGTACTTATAAAAATCATTTGGATTTATTTTTACTCTGTCAGCCAAAGCCTCTTCATGCCTTTTTTTGGCCTTTCTAATTTCTTTCTTATGATTCCTTCTACACTCCTCGTAGTCCTCCTTCAACTTTTCAGCTCCCTACTCTTTATATCTCTTGAAAACCTCCCTTTTTCTCCTAATCAAATTTCCAATATTCCTTGAAAACCAAGCCTCCCTATGACTTCCAGCCTTTCCTTTGATCCAAACTGGGACATAACTACTCTGTACCCTCAAAATTTATTTTTTGAATATCCTCCATTTTTTATTAACATCCTTACCTGAAAATATCCTGCCCCACTCAATACTCACCAAATCCCTTCTTATTCCTTCAAAATTTGCTTTTTTCCAATCCAGAACCTCAACTTTAGGCCTCTCCTTGCTCTTCCATAAAACTACCCTAAAACTAACAGAATTATGATCACCAGACCCAATTGGTTCTCCAACATTAATGTCCGCTATCTGACCTAGCTCATTCCCTCACAGGAGATCCAGTATTACACCATCCCGAGTCGGTTCTTCTACTAACTGATTTACAAAACAATCCTGAACACATTTAACTAACTTCAACCCATCCAGCCCTCTAACCGTATGGGTATCCTCACTACCTTATGATTTTCACACATATACGTTATCACCCTACAAATTTGTTCCTCTAATTTTCTTGGCCCATTTGGTGATCTGTAATACACCCCTATTAACACCCTCTTGACTCCTCCACCCCTGAATTCCACCCACACAGCCTCACTGGTCGATCCCTCCATACCTTCCTGCCACCTCACGGCAGTAATGTCCTCCTTAACAAGCAGAGCAACTCCTTCTCCTTTTTTATCCCCTGATCTATCACATCTAAAACAAATGTATCCTGGAATATTAAGTTGCCAGTCCTGCCCCTCCTGTAGCCAGGTCTCACTAATTGCCACAATATCGTGCCCCAATTATCTATCCATGCTCTCAGCTCATCTACCTTGTTCACTATGCTTCTTGCATTAAAATGTATGCATCTCAGATAAGGACCCTCACATATATTCTCTTTTTTACCTTCGACCCTAATCTCCATCCTACGTTTGTTATCTTTTTTATTCCTAGCTAGGTGGCCATACTCCCTGGACACTGCTCTCACACTCTGTTCCCCACCCCCCTGCCAAACTAGTTTAAAACTTCCCCCAAACATATGTATAATCTTTCACACTCATCAATCGTGTAATTGACCTTCACAGGAAGCACGTGAAGAGAAGCAAGACCAACTACCTAGTAGATAGTGTGCAACTGTGGATTATGCATATAGCAGAAAGGATACGGTGTCAATCAGGGAACTTACACCTGGCAGAACTGAGGGCCTCTGCGAGTCATGAATCTCATTATTGCAAACCAATGTCAGCGACTACGGGGATCCAGTTCAGGAGAAAATTGCATCCACTCCACTATTATGCCAGACATCTAGCCGGCTTCTCCTCTCTCACAAGCGGGCCATGATACCGAAGGAGTCCAAGGCCCTCTGGTGCTAAACCTCATCGCCAGTATATCCAGATCTCCAGATGACCTCAACCTTTAAATTCTTAATTGAATTTATATTTCAACATTTTTTTCTGCACACATATTCTTTGTCTTCATTCACAGTCACTACATTCTACATCAATGAGTAACTGCAGTGAAATGGGATTCATTGTTAGGGTCTTGTGCCGATGACAAGCCACGCCTCTCACTCCACCACATATTTTCATGTATAACCCTGATTATCGCCTAAACCTAGAACACTTCTGAAGTCTACTTTGAAACCCTATTGTGATATCTAAGCTAAGTTCACCCTCCAGCTGTCAGAGGTTTTATTCACGCTGCTCTGTGATATCTTTCCTGTGATAAAACGAACAGGAATCAGGACCTAACACAAAGTTTGATTATGGTCATCGAGGAATTTCTAAAGTGGATATTGAATTCAAACTGCCGAACAATGAAAGCCAGCACATCAAACACATGCTTACCTATCCTGTCAAATTGCAAAGGTAATGTGTTGACGTGGACTGAAAACTTGTTGGCAGGAAGGATGCGAAAGAGATAAATAAATTGTTACTTTTCTTACTTTCAGAAAGTTAATGGTGAGCCCATGCCACCTTGAGCACAGGGATACCGGAAATTGATTATGTCCCAGAAGTAATTCAAGGAAATCTGATGTTGTCAAATGATATACAAAACAGTTTGAACTGCGAGGTCGATTTGTGGAGGTTGATGATTAACTTGCCTATCAGCCATATACACGATAAAGAAAAAAAAAACAGCAAATAAAGATAATATTTTAGTGACGAATAATAGCAAAGTTGAATATTATTTTGAAATGGAGAGGTGTCATTGACATTCATTTGTATTGGACACGCAGGTACACCCACCGGTGAAGAAACAAAATGACATATCGCATTAATTTGTGAATGGCTTCGGGTACAGATATATGGAGGTGAATAGATCATGATGAGGGGACGGCTACAGTACGGTGCACAGTATTAATATCCGCTCCTGATGAAAAAGATACACTACAAAACTACTGTTAGGCCCATTGTGTCTTCTCCATCATTTACATGGAGTCCTCTATAATTTTGTTTTCAATTGGAATGCACGTTTTGTTCGAACTGTGGAAATTCTTTCAAAATCCTCAGTTCTTCAAACACTTTCCTGACTAAATACCTTTGTCCCTATGCTGCTCTCGACAGCATGAAGCATGTAGAGCATTCTGGCTGGTTGCATCACCCTGAAACGGGAGTGAAAATGCTGAGAACAAGAAATAAATTCAAGAGGTTAGGTCAACCTGCTACATCTCGGGCACCAGTGTTAATTACATGGAGAATATCTGCAAGAGCCGAAGGCAGACCTAAGTATTCCCTATACTAACGGTCATCACTGCACTCCCAAGCCCTGCACACACTTCTATTATCACCAACAAAATAATTGATGCTGAAGAACACCACTCTGCAGCCCAGGAAAAACTTATTTCCCTCTTACGTTAGAATCCTGCATGAACAATGAACAATAGACACCAGTTTACTTCATTGTTTTGTTTCTTCGCTAATTTTATTTGTTTTATCTAGTTATTTATATAGATGTTTTACATTCTGATGGTGCCTGAAACAATAAATTCTTGATGCGCTCATGACAATAAATTGTGTTTATGATTTATCCTTGATTCTACTCCAGTCTACACTGTTTAGAAAATAGACATTGATTTTAGATCTAATTTCATACACTCTTTCTGCCATTTCAATTCATCCATATTCCCAATATAACTTTGTGGAGAATTTTTGCTGTGAGATGTTTAAATTTATCGGAATCATCAAACAGGACACGACCAAAAACGAGGTCGATGTTACCCTCAAATGATTAGGTTCCTGTAATTTTCTCAGTAAAATTATTTCAGTTGTGTAACTACTTCAGGTATTAGCAACCAGGTGTTGTTTTCAGCAGACAATGCATCAATGCGTTTCATTAGGATCTGTAAACATCTGTACTTCCCACTCAGAACAAATACAGTCAGTACTGCAGGATATCTCAAAACAAAGGCAGAGCATTTTTTTCCATAACACACCTCTTACCGGATTAATCTCATTTCACTTTTTTTTTTACAAATCAAAACTTATGTCTCAATAAAAGAAAATATTATATCATCTATAAATCAATAGTGATTGCTTTTTATGATCTTGCTTTGCTGCCATTTCTAATATCTTATCTCTTACTTCATATCCAAGGAATCTAACAAATACTGGACGGGATCTTTGGTCTGGCTGACGTTTAGGTCGCAGTGCCCTATGGGTTCACTCAATCCTCAAATCTCCGTGAAGTTTGGCGAGACCCAAAGATTCTCGAGTCCATTGTTGCAATTTATTCTCTTCGCATATTGATATTCATCAAGGAAATCTGATGTTGTCAGGAAGGGGGGTGAAGGAGGGATGAAAATATATTTTTGCAACTTGTAATATTCTGTATGATTATGGATAAGGATTTTGTATTTGTCATTTATGTAAATGAAAAATAAAATTTTCAACAAATAAACATCGTTATTTTGCAGATAATAATACAAATTATTTAGTTTAATTAATGTTTCTTGGAATGAATAGAACTTGCAATGGTTTCATCATTAGATGCTCAAAAGGCATAAGATAGATTGGAAGGGTACAGGAAAAAATAGTTTGAATAAATCCTTATAAGTTAGATTAAATCTTTATACAAAAAGTCCTTCCACTTGAGTAGTTTCAAATGGCCAAGTATATAATCATATATTTTTTTTCAATTATAAAGATCTACTAGACATGGACCCGTTTGTCCACGGCATTATTTGTATTAGCTACTGAACCTTTATCACAATTAAGAAAGCATGATAGTGTAAAAAAAACATTATATAGATACTTCTAATGAATTTAAGTTTAATTTATTTGATTATATAATTTTGATTTTCTTATAAGAATCACAAATTCAATTCTTTTTAAGATATGAGAGATTGAAACAATATGGAGAAATATCCGGTTATAGATTTAATTGGGATAAAAGTGTAGATTTTTCCATTTCAAGTTAGTGATTAGACTCAAGGTATGAAAGTTGTTCAATAATATGGTCAGATCAAATCAAATATGTAGGCACGAAAATTGATAATCAGTTATATAATTTATATAAACTCAATTATTTACATTTATTTCATAAAATTAACGAGGATTGAAATAGTTGGAACGATTTAACATGAAACATTAATAGGTCGGGTTGTTATATTAAGATTAGTGTTCTTTTTTTCCAAAAATTCAGTAATTGTTTTCAATTAATACCATATCATGAACATTGTTTTATTTAAAGTTAAAGTCTAATAAGAAAATTCTTGATGAGACACAAAATGGCAAGGGTTTCCTTACAAAAGTTTACTTGGAAATATTAACAGGGAGATTTTCAGGTTTCATTTTGATCAAAATTCTTATCAAAGTAGAGGATTTGAGGTTTATTAATATAATGCTTGTTTTGCATAATTCATAGTATGGACTAATATCGAATTATCTAACATTGGTGAGAATATTGTGAAGCAATGTATTTATTAATTGAATGCTAAGATGTTAATTATTAATAATAATTCCCGATTTTGTGACTTTTGATTTAATTATGGAATAAAATAAAAAAAGAAATTTGAGATAGGTACCCAGGTGAAATTTACAGCAACAAAATCAATATCAGTGTAAACTTTGTGTCTTTTAATCTTAATAATCCGTGTTTAAAGTTATATAATCAGAAAGGAATTAAAACAGCACCAGATGGTTATGACGTGGTTAGTTTATTACTTTTCAGAGAATAAAAGGAAAACAAGAAATTCAACATAATCCTCTGTTTCATTATTATCAAGTTAAAGCGTTGCCGTGGGATACTTTTGGGATAGTTTGAAATTGCCACGACAATCAAGGTTTGAAACTTTACTTACTGAAGGTGGTAAAAGGAAATGTATTTTGTGAAATGTATAAAATCATACAATGTAAAATGCCTAAATGATACCTATATAAATCGTAACTGAAATATGAGTAGATATGGAAATGACAATCGCCCATGATTACTGGAGATCTATTTGTGTGGATACTTGATATAAGATTATTAATATTTGTTATTGGATGGTTCATTAATTTTTCAAAAAATGTGCATAACTACTCCGGAATCAAAGACATTAATAAATCTGTGTTTTAGATATTTTAAAGAAGTAGGTTCTTTTTTTTTTACATTCGAATTGGATACGTGATGAGGTTAAACTTTGTTGGGGATGGATTAAGGATTTATTTATTGAACTTTTTAATGATTCAATTACCAATGGACCCCACAATATTCTATTAGGTAAGGCTAAAGGTTGTGTTTGATTTTTAGATCGACTAAGTATAAAACTGTTTCCAAGTTGAACGATGGCGGTAACAATGTGATGTATAGATATGACTGGGAAAAATGAGATTGCTTCGGGTTTTCAGATGTGGCATCTGGCATTGAGGTCATATATTCAATTGCGAAAAATAGCGTGAAATTTAAGTGAGAATTTTCTTATTTTTCTCAGGTATGGAGCTCTTATTTGGAGTATATCGATTAACATTTATGTATTATCTGAAGTTCGTCCTGCTGGGATTGCTTTGATCCATGGTGGTGTACAGTGCTTTTAATGGTCAATCCATTTTCTTTCTCTATTCTTTTATTTAGGGTCTGTGGATGTAGGAGTTTGTGGAAAGGGGAGATGGGAGGGGTTATATGTTTTCCATTTAAAAATGTATATAATGTATTAGAGAAAATCTTCATTCTCCTCTATGGAATCACATTCCGAGGGCAAGATCTAACGTCATCAAAAATTAGATTGAAATTTATATCATTATGATCACTGGACTCTCAATGTTCCGCAAAATATTCCTCTGATCCACGTCTTGTCTACTCCCCTAACTTGAGATCAGACATTTCAATCTCTCTGGCTGGCACCTCTATATATCTCTCTCAACACATGTAACATGGGTAAAGCTGTTATATCCTTTTTCAGTGTAGGTGTTCGATTCCAAATTTGAGCTGCTAAAACATCGTAATGTAACAACTTTATGCTTCCCGACGATGTATACTTTCTAAATACAGGTTATATTCTTCAATTCTTGCTGAATGTTTTACACTCCATAATACGACACGATTTTTGAATTAATTCCATTCCCATTCCTCCGATCCACACATTCCCCTTCAGTGGACGAACCTTCTTTTCAGTCTCCCTCAGAATAGTGTGAGATATTTTGGCTGAGAAGCAATACAATGCTTTCCTCTTTCATCCCTCCTGATCTACGGTTCAAAATACAGCAGATTCCTGGAATATTCTGCTGCTGCTCTTGCTCCACTTTCCATTAAGTTTAACACAGTGCTACAGTGTCATAATGGTACATCCACATCCATGGCCCCAACTCGTCTGCCTTTCCTACAATACATTTTTTTATTGAAATAGATGCACCAGAGAACATTTCCTATACGTTCAACCATTTTACTTCTGACTTTACAGGCAGTCTTCACATCATGATTTTCTTCCCCCATCCACCATCCCATCGGATATATTAGTTCCCATCCTTCTGAAAATCTATTTCCCTACCATCTTATCATTCCAATATATATTTTTATCCACGAATATTTAGTTCACAGCTTTGATCCTATTTCAGCCGCGACTCGGTGATGGCCACAATGTCAAAACTACAAAATTTCAGGAGCGCTGATAGATCATCCGCCTTTTTACGGTTTTCTGGTATATAAATGCAACACGTGAAGTACTGTATTTATCACCTTTATCATTTTCCTTTTCAAAATACGCCCCGTTGAATCATTAATATTAACTGTGCAATCTTGCCTTATTGACTGCTTATCCTTCGCCTCAATCTAACGAGGCATGGAATCTAATTAGGTATCTTAGCCCTCTCTTTAGTTTTCAAATATTCCCTCAAAACAAGTTAAAACACTCTGCAACAGGTCCCGATAACTGCCCTCCAGTATATTCAAAACCATCCTTTCAGGAGAAACCCGCACATATTTTGTCAGGCAATAATGTTCCTCTGAATGGATCACAATTATCTACTAATATGAAATCCTGCCCTTATTCGGCATTACATTAATCAGCCAAGATTTCATGTTTCTCCCCTGAATAAAGTGTAGCAAATGCAATACATGTATTTTTACTGCCAGTCAGATCCTGCTTTTCATCATAATTAATAACTCACAATTTTGTCTTGTCAGGATCTCATCTAGTTTAATTAAATGTATCTGTAAGTAAAGTCGATCACTATATCAGGACGCCCATCCACACATTTGCGTTTATGCGATTGAATCTTTCTAAGACAAAGAGTCCATTGATAGTAGAATCTTTTGGATTAGTGAGTCTGCAACGTGGTATATATCTACCCCACGGAGTTGAGGTGTCTGAAAATGGTTTGGCACAAATGGGGATCAATAAATGTCGGGGTTAATTTTCGAGTCGTAAAGTTTGTTCAAAAGCCTGAGATATACTCTCATCGAAATCTGGAAAATCGACATAATTATTTTTATTTATTTTCTATTTATTTTTACATGCCTTGTGGTCTATGAGGGATCAAGGATTTTACGAAGAACCTGATGTTCGAAAATTTTTGAGGACCCATCTTCTACATGCTAGCTCAAGGAATGATTTTCTCCTCCCAGGTGATGTACTTAACCACCATCGCAGTTTATCTCATAGGACTGTCTTGTGTAAACTTATACCTCTCATTTTGTTCATTTTAGATTGGTCACAGTGTTTGAGCTACCGAAAGAAAATAGACACACACACCGAGAGCAGTTCAGTTTATACAAATGTTTATTACTAATTTAAAAGCTGATTTCACAT
Source organism: Narcine bancroftii (assembly GCF_036971445.1). NCBI lineage: Eukaryota > Metazoa > Chordata > Chondrichthyes > Torpediniformes > Narcinidae > Narcine > Narcine bancroftii. The sequence goes on along the minus strand of NC_091476.1, from coordinate 78,304,303 downwards.
TACAATATGCAAGCCTTTTCCAACTATACTTATCAACGCTTGGACTGGTCCCAACTGCCAAAGCGAGGCAATGACTGCACACTTGTAGTAGGTTGTCAGGGCGCCGGTTGCAGCTTCTCCACCTCCCCCAACCGGGACGTTGCTCGGACTCTGGCTGTTCTTCCTTCTTGACAAGGGGTGTTCCCACCCCTCGGAGAGTCTAAACTTCAGCAGCAGGACCACAAGCTTATATACCCCAAAAACAATTAATTATGCGCCTACTCCTTCTAATATTTGTCAGTCAAAATCAAAACTGAACATTATATACTACAATTTAGAAGATTAATTATTATGGAACCAGGATGTTATGATTTCCTGGTTTACCTCGTAGATACAAAGACATTAAAACTTCTCGAGCAAGACATTTTATGACCAATTAGTCAATTTCAGAGTGTTGCATTTGACAACTGCTTTCCCTGGGCCTCACAGTGGAATTCCATTTCAAAGTGTATCTTCAGATAAGTCCCCATGGCTGAGTTTAATTACATCTGCTAGTTCTGAAAGTAAGGTGACCTGCGTGTGGACCCAGTGTCGTCAGTTCCACATAAGAAAAAAGCATCTGGGTACATGGTTTTAATCCTCCATTACATTCCACCCCTTGGTCACAATCTGTCATTTGCGAGGCCTAACCAGTATTTGAGTACAGAGGGAGCGAAAAAAGAGAAATCAAAACAACAATTACAAAGATAAGCAATGACGCGAGCAACCAACGGAGGATAGTGTGGCCCACTCCCCCAAATGTAGCAGTTAGCCATGAGAAAGGATTCCAACCAAGGCTCAAATTATCCTTGTTGGCCACAATACCCAGATACTGGAGCTCACGAACAGATTTTGAAACATGCTGAACAATAACATATTTATATAAGCTGCACTTGAGGCTGGTGACCGAGGACTTCCTTGGTGTAATGCATCGGACCGTGTTTCCCACGGGGAACTCCCTCGGAACGTCCTCGACATTACAAATCCAATTGCTGGCATCAAAGCAGCTGTTAAGCCAGATCACCAGGAGTGTAAAATGGAGAACCTGGAACAAAGAAGCCTGACACATGTCACTCACGATACTATAAGCGTTCAGTGTTTAAACAGACTAAATCATTCTGTCCCTCAATAGCTACCCACCGAATGTTACCCTGGGCTGGTGTCACTATTTCCCCTTTTACAGGAGGGCCACTACCTGGTGGTGCCACCCATACCTTTTGTCCAACATTCTCTAGTTCGGGAATGGGGGGCAATGTCTGTTATTCCTCTGGAATAGGCTGCAATTCAGCAGCGTGAAGAAGTCGGTGGAAAGGTGTACCTCCTTTTAAAGGGCGATGATTCAAATTGTCGACTGCCTGCTGCAGCACATGGCACCATCCCTTCTGGGTCCCCAGTGATGTTAACAAACGAATTTGTTCCTTCAGTAAGCCGTTCATTCGTTCAACTAACCCAGCAGCCTGCGGGTAATAAGGAATATGGTGAACCCATAAAATACCGTTGTCATTTGCCCAATCACAGATTGCTTTCCTGGAGAAGTGCGAGCCGTTCTCAGAGTGAATCTCCTCTGGAACATCATAACGATAAATCAAATGGTTTAGTCCTTGGATAGTGCTAGCTTTGTCAGCCGTCTTGGTGTGAAAAGCAAAAACAGGCCCGAAAAGGTGTCAACCATTGCTAGGACGTAATGTTTACCCATACAGTCTAGCATGGGGCCTATGTAATCAATTTGCCAGACCGCAGCTGGGTGAGCACCCCGTTTTATTTGGCCATGCAGACCAGGTGGAACGGTATGGAACTTCACAAGCTGACATTCTGGGCATGTACATACGACCATGTGGACTTCATCCTGATGGACGGATAAAGCATGTGTACAGGCCCACGTAGCTGATCCCTTCTCACCCAAATGAACACTCTGTTCATGTGCTCATCGAGCCAGGGGGACGGTATCAGCACGGCTGATAGTGGCAGGCTGATCTGCTACTGCATTATGTTGAGCCATGTTAGTCGCCATATTGGTATGGGCATCAACGTGATAAACGGTGATCTCACAATGGTGGGAAGCATCCCACAACAGCTGCCACAACTCTTTGCCCCATACTGGGCGGTCATGTATCATCCAGTTGTTTTTTTGCAAATCAGGCATCCATACCACAAGTCCATTAGCCACAGCCCAGGAATCAGTAAACAGGCGAAGAGGGTGATCATTGGGATCTAATGGTAAAGTGACTGCCTTCAACTCAGCATACTGACTGGAGCCACCATCCCCCTTCTCCGATAAGTGTGTTCCTGACCTGGGATGGTAAGCCACCTTTTCGTGTATGCGGCCCACCCCTTCAGGCCCTCTGGTCGCACGACTCTGAATATACCACTTCCATTTAACAATAGAAGACCGCCAGATCTTTAGAATGGCGTCATTAGTCATTAGCAATTCATGATAGGAAGTGCAGGTCGCAATTGAACATCTGCATCGCCTGTCATTCTTCCTGTCTCTAGCAGGGCCCAGTAACAGGCTAGTAACTGCTGTTCAAAAACAGAATAACGAGTGCCAGCCTCGGGCATGGTACGTGACCAGAATCCCAGTGGGACTCGGCGCCCCTCTTGTTTCTGCCAGAGGCTCCAGAAGGCCACATCATCAATATAATGGTGAATTGAGAGGGAAGCCGATATTGGAAGGTGGGTAAAGGTATACTGGCGCCCCTTCCAGGTAAAGGCGAACTGATCCTGTGTGTCCTCAGCTATAAGAATACTGAAGAAGGCGTTAGCGAGATCAATGACAGCATACCATGTTCCTGAGTTCCCAGTAGCAATGTTATCAATAAGGGTGACAATGTACGGAACTGCTGAAGCAAGTGGTGGGGCATGTTTGTTCAAAACACGATAATCAACTGTCATTCACCAGGAGCTGTCCGGCTTCTGGACCGGCCAAACAGGGCTATTAAAGGGCGACGTTGCGGGCCTCACTACCCCTTCTTCTTGCAGATCATCGAGGGTGGCAGTAATCTCTTCCTTCCCCCCAGGGAGACGATATTGTGGAATGCACACCGGTTACATGGGGGCTGGCACCATCACAGGATCCCAATTAGCCTGACCCACTACTAATTTTTTTGTAATAGTTCGAATTCCAAATTCAAATCCTCCTTGGCTTGTATTAAGGGCCATACCGGCCAACATATTAATACCCAGGATACACTCGTCAGTAGCAGCCACCAGGGCATGTAACCAGACAGGGGAAGGGCTATCACCCACCATGGCACAGAATTTTATTTCCTTTGCCAGGGTGACCGCTCCTCCCAACCCCTCTATTCGAAAGGCTGGTCCAGTCCAGAGGTCGGGGTTACCAGGAATCACCGAGTGCTCTGCACCGGTGTCGACCAAAGCCAAGTATTGGCGATCATTACCCCCACCCCAGTGGATTGTTAAGGGTATGTAGGGCCGCGGATCCCCGTGTTGCGCCGTGTCTCGATGGAGTAGACACGGGAATCCTCCCCACACCTTCAGGCTTCAGAAGGGTTCGGGGGCTTCCAGGACCACACGCTATTGTTATCTTTAAGAGCCTGTTTAACCCATTGTTTTACCTCATCATGGGTAACTGGAGCAGGAGAAGCCAGCTCGATAGAAGCAGCAGTGGGAGCAGAAAGCACAGCTGGGCCAGTAAGACTCAGAAGCTGGGGATGATGTTCCCCTGCTTTTCTCTTATAAAGGTCATAAAGGACCGCACTAGGTTTCCCATCAATATCACTTTTAGGTATGCCTAACTTTAACAAGGTTAGAAAAAGGTCCTTTCTTGTCGGTCCGTAATTTGCATATTCGTAATTAGCAAATTTTCATCCTGCTTGTCTGATTTAACCTGGGCTGCACGTGAGTGGATTTTACCTCCCAATTCTAATTCTCGAAGCCCAGATAAGGCATGCATCGCCTCAGACACAGGGTGCCCAATTAGCGGACTAGTTACGGACAGAACCAATCCCCGTGTGGTGGGTTGGGTGAAACGAACCAATCTGGTATGCATTCTGGCAGTGAATATCTCTTCATCAGGGCTCCCCCCGTGTACCCACAGCCTCAAACGCCCTGTATACAAGGCAGAGGCCAGGGCCTGCTGACGAATTACTGCTATACCCTCCTCTGGGGTTCTCCAATTGTTTTGCAAATGTAAATCCCAATCTATTGGTGATGGGTATACTCGTAGCAGGGCATCCCCTAGAGTAGTAAGTAAGTAATCCATCTCCCTCCCTCTACCCCGCAGCTCAGCAGTGACCCTGATATCAGTAGACAATTTTCCTAATCCCAACAATTCCTCAGGGGTTAAAAATACATTACCCCCTCCTTGTTCCCAGACACGCAGGAGCCAGGCTGCTAGAGTTTCTCCTGCCTTTTGCCTAAATCGATCTCCAATGGCAGCCAGCTCTTTTACACAGCAGTCACGTATCATTAACTGTTTCTGACCCCTGTCCCACTTTGGCCCACAGGGCCCTCCCCCCAGTCTGGGGGAGGATTATAAGGCCATCCCGTAGAGGGAGTAGGCCATAGAGCATAAGCAGGGTTTTGGGTATTTTCCCCTGGGTCCACTTGAGAGACCGGGGTATCTATCCATTCCATCTCTGCCCTTATATCATCCCCCCTTCCGTCTGTTTGGGATGTCTGCTGCCTTATGGGGCGGGCATGAACAGCAGGGGGAGAGGGTAGTATGTTAGACACATGCTGAGTAGTATCTGCATCATTACCATGGTCATCATTCCAGATATTCACATCCCAATCCTCAATTACATCAGGATCATCGCCATTCATTATCATGGCACGAATATGATATCGATCGGGTTCTACTCCTTGCCTTTCCTTATCTGCACAGAGCTGCTGCCGGAGTTTAATATTACGGCAGACAGTTTGAACATGCTTATCTTCCAATTCTTTGGCTCTGTCCTGACTGGTGTGAACAATTTCACTCATCATGGATCAGCATTGTCGCATGTCTTCTAGCTCCTCCTCTAATTGCTTTCTCTTGTGCTGAGATTCTACTTCTCTTTGAACTGATTCTGCTTCACGCTGAACGGAGTGGCGTAAGGCTGTGGCTAACTACCAAAAACCATCCATCAGCGTCCCGTTTTTATCAGGAAATCTTTTTTTCTCGAAGGAGAGTGTAAACCCGCTCTCCGAGAGGTGCACTTGATGAATCTAACATCTCATACCAACTGATGGGTGGTCCCAACAAAGCCAGGGTATTGGCCAACATGCCAAAACCATCGTCTTTGGAAGTCCATCCAGAAATAAAGAACTGCTCAGGGCTCACCTCTTTCTTTCGGTGAAACATCTTGAGACCAACCCTGCTCGCAGCGCCAATTGTCTTGGGTAAACTTATACCTCTCATTTTGTTCATTTTAGATTGGTCACAGTGTTTGAGCTACCGAAAGAAAATAGACACACACACCGAGAGCAGTTCAGTTTATACAAATGTTTATTACTAATTTAAAAGCTGATTTCAAACTACAATATGCAAGCCTTTTCCAACTATACTTATCAACGCTTGGACTGGTCCCAACTGCCAAAGCGAGGCAATGACTGCACACTTGTAGTAGGTTGTCAGGGCGCCGGTTGCAGCTTCTCCACCTCCCCCAACCGGGACGTTGCTCGGACTCTGGCTGTTCTTCCTTCTTGACAAGGGGTGTTCCCACCCCTCGGAGAGTCTAAACTTCAGCAGCAGGACCACAAGCTTATATACCCCAAAAACAATTAATTATGCGCCTATTCCTTCTAATATTTGTCAGTCAAAATCAAAACTGAACATTATATACTACAATTTAGAAGATTAATTATTATGGAACCAGGATGTTGTGATTTCCTGGTTTATCTCATAGATACAAAGACTTATTAAAACTTCTCGAGAGGAACATAGAACAAGACAGAAAAGTAAAAAGGCCCTTCCACCTACCTACTCTGTGCTGAAACACCTCACTGACTTGTCACAGTGACCAACACACAGTCTAGGTGTCCATTCTATTCCATCCATTTACGTGCATCCATTAACTAAATTAGTTTTAAATGGTAAGAATAGAACCCGATTCACCACTTCCAAAGCTCTCTGTGTGAAAACATTCTCCCTCATATTCAGATATTAAACTTTTCCTTTTTCCAGAGTGACAGCAGGATTACACAAATTATCTGAAATTAATTGCTCAAAAAGTAACTGATTTATTTAATTTCTTCCTATATCTGGTTGCAAATAAACGCTGATAACATATTGACAGAAACAGTATAAATAAACAACGGAATAAATTACATTAATGAACGGTAAAGCCCAGTAAACCCACTCTTGGAATATCTGATCCACAACAATCTACCTCACACACGAAAATCTCTCCTGTATTAACATTGGTGGGTCTACCACAGAGCATGTTGCATTTCATTCATGTGCTATCAAGCACAACGAACCACACCCTTCTCCGGTTGAGGGATGGGATGGAATTTTTCCGCATCTCGGACAGCACATCCGTGTATTCACTAATATATTGACAATAACACAAGGATCGTTGTTTACCGTGATGTGACTGTTCCTCCTTTCGTCTGGGGTGGTGCACGCATAAATCGCCAATTCACCGGACCGATAGATAAACCAGTCGCTGCAGTAGAGAGGCTGCATTATATTTAGGTGAATGCTGACGTCACCGATGGTTGTCTTGTCTTAATCTCAACATTGAGGTTGATGCGCTCTCTGACCAGAGCAAGGGTAATCACAACTAATACATGCCCTGATGTATTCAAGTGTTCCATAGCTTCGGGAATGGACATTGTTACTATTTCGCTAACAAGTTAAAATAGCATGGTTTTGGGTCATTGTTAGCCAACACAATTTTACGTCAGTGGCACAGGTTCGATTTCGGCCCTGCCTCTCAGACGATTTTATGGTTTCCCCTTGCGTGCGTGGGTTTCATATTCTTCTCACCCGCACAAAGCAGAGAAGATTTTATGTTTAGTATGTAAATAAAGATATCGTCAGCTCGTGGTCCGGAAGGGACTGTTATCTTGTTCGTCTCAAGTAACATGAACAATAAAATCAGGGGTCAAGAGCGGTATAATAACCTTTACTGATGTCGGAGAGCATTGAAAAACTGAACTCCATCATTGCATTGACATAAGAATTGAAAATCAACATTTCATATAACTTGATTTTTTCTCTCTGGGCGCCATCACATCCACAATGTATTATTTCTATTAGTTCCCCCAAACCTTTGACCAGTGTAGGACAAGCAGTTTCAAATCCTGCATGAGAAAGCCTCAGGAACATACCGGTAATACCAAATGCCGCCAGAATCGGGTAGTAATATTTTTCGATCTCTAGATATTCGAAAAGAAGCATTTGAATGCGATGGCATCCGGCACAATAAGTCAATAGTGGTAAATAGACTAAGTTAGTAACTGAAATATTTATGATATATTTAAATGCTAATTGACAATTACATCACTTAGCTAGGGACAACAACTGTTATTTGTTTCAGTTAATGTTTATCAAAATATATAATGAATATGGCTTCTCATTACACATTCACCACCTGATCACTTAGCCGAAGCAAATAACAAAATTCATATGTAATATATCTATTTTATATGGAAAGACGATATACGAGTTTAAACCATCATTCAAACATCCAAAGAGACAACGAGCAGGAATGGAACATTTTATTTCAATTTAACTAATTTCTAGACGCTGCTCAACAATTTTTTTTGCACAGAAAGATTAATGTATCTTTATTTCTCATGTAAAATTTGACTGACCTCCGAAAGAATTCAGTGAACTAACAGATTGGTGGTGTTTTTGGATATAATTAGAGTGTGTTCAGGAAATTCAGAATTCTGACCTGGACACATAAGCGTAGCTCGGTCTCTCCCAGAGGATCCTTTAAATGTTCGAAATAAGACAATATTTATATAAACCTACTAATTCTCCACATGTTTCCGGTAATGAAAGCAAAATAATTAAGCTACAATCCAGGCTACTTTATTGAAGAAACAAAATAATCCATAAAGGCTGTGCAATCAACTAGTTTTCATGTGTGCCGAAACACTTGCCATGAATGGTGAGTGGACAGAAATGAAGCAGAAAAGGGGCGTTCGTGATGGGGGAAAGAAGAAAAGCGGAGCTTTCAGTCTTAAAATAAATTCCAGAATAACATATTATGATTTTATATATATATGTGTGTGTGTGTGTGTGTGTGTGTGTGTGTGTGTGTGTGTGTGTGTGTGTGTGTGTGTGTGTGTGTGTGTGTGTGTGTGTGTGTGTGTGTGTGTGTGTGTGTGTGTGTGTGTGTGTGTGTGTGTGTGTGTGTGTGCGTACATACACCCACACACACTATACCTGGGCAGTAAAGATAAATCATTACTTTGAATGACATTCTCCCGAAGGCATTCAATAATCCAAACTAGAATAATATTCATTTTTTATGATTATATAAATATCTAATTACAAAAATAAACATAATTTACATTTGATTTTCGAAGAAATAAGGGAAACTTAAAAAGCGTTTTCATTTTCATTAACGTTGACACATTTTCCTTCTGGAACGGAGAAACAGGGATTTGTTGAGAAAATAATACTTTTTTGACCTTGATATGTATATCAAGTCAATTTCGTGGTTCAATCCTTGTTTAATACTGTGACAGACTATTTAAAGTTGGTTTAGGAGGAATTGTTCGAGTAGGTTGCACACAAACACTTTAAAAGACAGAATATTTTCAAGAATTTTGCAGAATGCTTTTTGCAGTGGTGCAAAACCGTAGCCACGGCAGCTTGCCTGGGAAAGCATGTGATCATTGCAAGCAGGATAATAGTTCTGCTCTAGGAGAAGCAGGGTGTGAATCAGATAGGAGAGGGACAGAAATCAGTTCCTTATGGACGATGTGGCAAATTCTGGAAGGTTGCCTGCTCACAGGAGAGGTCTGGCGGTGTGCAAAGTGACCTTTAAGAAGGAGGATCATGTGCAGAACCCTGAAAGAGGGCAGGTCTCGTTAGCAAAACTGATTCAGAAGGAATCAGGTCCTGGTGTCCTGGAAAAGGAATATCTCGCTAAAAACGTGCAGGATCCCTCACGAGTGGAAACTATTTTCTTGTTAAGCTCAAAAGACTGGTGAACTTTGTTAATCTTAACGTCCCTGCACAGTACAATAATTGTCTGTAACCAGTGAGATTGGTTTGAGATCCAAAGAACTTTTCTAATCTTAAATATACATTACACACACCTGCGCTTAGTATGTTGGTAGGTAGGTTAAGTAATAAGTTAAAGTTTAATTCTGTTTTCTTGTTCAAATATAATTAAAAACACTGTGTTTTAGTAACACTGTGTTGTGGTGCACTTCTATTGCTGCTGGTTTTTTTGGAGTCTTCTGAACTTTTAAAGAAGGTATGTGCAGAATCCATAATACATTTATCAATTGCAAAAAAAATATATTTTTATGAGTATCATTACTAAAGAGGCGTAGGTTCAATGATGATTCAAACATCAAACTGGATGTATATCCTTCCACATACTCAATTAATAGTATTAAAAGCAGAGCCGCCCCTTTACACTGTAAAAAAAAACCCTGACTCTTGATTTTCTGGCAATCATTATATTTTACAAAAGACGGGTGACACCTTTTGGCATGTTGTATTACTAAAAGTTTAAAAACTATAGGTGGTATTTGAAAAAAATAAGCTTCTCTTTGTTATTATTTTCCCAAACAGGTTAACTGATTGAAAATTTTACAAATATATTGAACCGGTATTAAAGTCGTGAACTGGAATATAACTGGAGAAATTGATATTTAGGGATAGAAAGAGGAATTTAAATGGAGATTTAACTGAAAAATTGATCTTAGAGTGTAGGGCGACAGAATTTTCTGTCAGGGCTAGGAGTGTAAGAATAAATAATAGCACCATTAGTGGTCTCATTGGTGTCCGTTTGTGATGGTGATGTAATAAAACCCATCAAGAGCAAACAGTAGAATATTACTTTGTATTTATGACTTGTAGACACGAAAATATGGTTTGTGACAAACCACCCACAAAAACGTTTACGTCTATCAATTATAAAGGACTATAGCATCTCTCTCTCTCTCTCTCTTTCTCTCTCTCCCTCTCTCCCTCTCTCCCTCTCTCCTTCCGTCTTTCTTTCTCTCTTTCTTTCTCTCTCTCTCTCTCGCTCTCTCTCTTTCTCTCTCTCTCTCTTTCTCTCTCACTCACTCACTCACTCTCTCTATCTATCTATTTCTAGGTCGCTCTCTCCCTCTCACCCTCTCCCTCTCTCTGTATTTAACTTTCTCTTTCAATCTCTAACATTTTTCTCTCTGTTTCCCTCTGTCAGCACACACACACACACACACACACACACACACACACACACACACACACACACACATTTTTTATGTGTGTGCGCCCTTGTGTGTTATCTTTGTCTGCATCTATTTGTCTTCTCGTGTTTAGATCCCTTCTTAAAAACATTTAATTTTCTACCGATGTTTAATAACGGTGTTAAATATTTTAGGGAGGCATCCAATGACTGGACATAAATATTAATAATCTCCGTAAGTAGAAAACACAGCAAATATTTATTTTCTTTCTGCATTAAAAAATGTCTCATTTTGTGCAATGGACTATCACATTGAAGTGCCAGTTGATGAAGTAGACAAAAACGATGCGATAAGACAATATTCATTCCTTTTATTATCAGAAAACTATGCTACAATAATTAGAGACTATACTCAGTTATACCCAAGTGAGGTGACTTTAACGTTAGAGATAATGCACTGCCAATGTTAGTAGAGTAAGGCATGCTAGAGGGGAGAAAGGCAGCTTATCAAAGATACACCACAGTCTCCCCCGGCAGAAGAAGTGTTGAAATCAAATCGACAGCTGCTCGGTAGACCACCTATGACAGGATGCAACCAGTAATCACAGAAGCAGCCTTACCCAGGCTTCACCTTATTTTAAACCCCCGACAACCCAAAATGAATATCACAGTGGCCTCAAGGGGTGCAACAGACACTACCAGGAACTATTTAAGACAGGATCCCTAGGCCAGGACGTAACCATAGGGCATACTGGCACTCTTTCCCAGACAGTCCTTAACCTAATGAAATCCCAAATAACCAGACATTAATCTAACGAGGACACTAAGGCCTTACAGAAAGCTACACCAGACACTGCGTAAGGCAGGTCCCCAGTCTAGGACACAATCACAGATAAAAGGGGTATATTAATACATATTTAACCCAATGGTAACCACCCAAATAACCAAATATTGATCCAGAATTACGGACGCAGGCTACAGATTTCTGCTCAGTCACCAGGATAAATTGTCTGCCGGATAGAAAGTGTATCCAGTAGCAAAAAATGCTTCAATTGTATCCTGGGCTTCTTTTTCAATGGCAATATGTTTTATTCCATGTCCGTGTAACGTGCGGGAGAAGAATGCCACCGGTCTACCCTTTTGATTAAGGGTACTGACAAAGCACAATCTGAGGCATCAGTTTTCACTTGGAATGCGACATCCTCGTCAATGGACGAGAGTGCAGCTTCGGCAATATCAGCTTTAATTCTCCTTAAAGTCTTCAAAGCCATTGAAGATAGACCAAACGATTTAGTGTCAAACAGAGAGCATGCTTTTGTAGCGTATTCACCTACCCATTTGCAGTAGTGGGAAAAGAATTCCATACACATTTTAATTTTTTTGCAGATACTGGGGGTGGTAATTATTAAGGGGAGCCATTCCTTCTTGATCGGGACGGATATTGCCCTTGTGGACAATGTACTCCAGAATGGGTAGCTCCGTCGCGTTGAAAACACATTTGTTTTCGTTAAATGTAAGGTTGAGTTCTTTAGCACTTGCTAAACATTTATTTATGTTTCTGTTGTGTTCCGTCTGTGCTTTCCCACAAATTCCCACATTATAACTCTCAGTGTATTTGCTAGAGTGTCTTCCGGTAGTAGGTTAATGGCTCCGTCTCCAGCAGCCCCCGCCATCGGCCACGTTGTTTCGAGCAATTTAGTAATCGAAACAACCAATCCAGTGGTTGAAAACTTCTCTAGTCCTCGGGGCAGTTTGGTCGATTGTCAGCCGCTCTGACTTGAGTGTTGCATCCATTTCTGCTAATATAATTGAAGTGCCAGTTTATGAAGTAGACAAAGACGATGCAGTCAGACAATATTCATGACTTTTATTAGCAGAAAAATACGGTACAATAATGACAGAAAATAGGTCCGTACACAGTTATACCTAAGGGTAGTGTCTTTAACGGTAGAGATAATGCACAGCCAATTTTAGTAGAGCAAGGCTTGCCAGAGGGGAGACACTCAGTTTCGCAGAGATTCACCACAAACATGGAATTCATGCACTAACTGTGGGAGAAACGGTTTGATATGTATTTTGGGGATAACATACTAGGACATGTTCTACTGAGGCTAAAAATTATCCAGTGAAGTAATATTATACCCACCGATTGATTACCACTAATCTAAATATTAATCTGCGTAATTGTCTAAACAAATGATCGATTCATTTATTTTGGGGATAAATTGTCCCAGCCATGTGTAGATATTTGGATAATTCAGAACTAAGACGATCAGCCTTATATCTGTCCAACCAAGTTCCTTTGCGAAGCTTAAAATTTTTGATGGGGAGTCAAACCTCTGCGAAATTCGGCGCTTTAATCTGTGTGATAGACTCATTGTGTAGCAGACGGACTGCGAACGATTAACATATGTTGCCGAAATTTCGGATATTGGTGTATCTGTTTTTCCTCTGAATTGCAAGCGTCATTCATCAGAATACAAGTATTAGATGGTTTCGTGTGTGTGTGTTTCCGAAATGAGAGAATTGTATCACAGCCGCTCCATGTTATTCTGCAATGTCTGCCGAAAATTACATTAGCTCCCTCACTCTTGGTGGAGGAGGACAGTGCTGACTGACATAATCTCCTGTTTCCGAACTGACTTACGTTTTCATATCGAAAAATAAATCTAAGCAGATGAAGTTAAATTCAGAGACATCTTGTGGGGTGGGGGGGAGGGAATGTTCGATTGGCACATCCTAAATTGAACAATATTCCCCTTACCTGTCAACATACGCATTTGAGTCAACGGGAAAGAACAAGTTTGCAAACAGAAAGTGAATGATGAATAGCGTAGCGAGGCTGCACAGTAAATTGTCACTTAGCGTTTCCTTTAATAGGTATGGACACAGCTTCTAAACAGAGGCACCCACACCTGTCCTGAGCCAATCAATGGGAATTGAGGGACTGTGTCATGGAGCACTCCAGAGGGGTGCCACAGGTGATTATGAGTAGCCTCCTGGACATAGATATTGTGGCCTCCATTTATCAATTGATAGACACTGTACAACCACACGAATAATGAAACACAGATCATTTGGTTTTATCCGCAGCTGGGGAATCTGCATTAATAGATAAAAGCTGGTTTCGATTTTTGTTTGGCCAAGCCACTCCGGGTCTGTGAAGAATTTAACCAATATAAAAAATATCATGCAATGCTAAAGATTATACTATAGTCGCACCCCATTTATTATTACTATTCCAATTAAATGCCTTTTGCACATATCCGCATTTTTAATGCAGTGCTATGTAAATAGAAATAAAATCCAGAGCACCTCTCTCGAACTTATATCGAAAAAAATCCTTTCATGATGGCTAATTGAGAAATATTCTTCTAAGGAATGAGGGCAAAATAGCCCAGCTGATAATTGATTTATACTATCAGAATGTAACACGGGGAATACAGGACATCGGATCTTCTGCCTGGAAATGCAAGAAGAAATCGGACTTTTAGGGGAAATATCGATTTGCAAAACGCATGTTATGGTGTCAGACGTGTCGTTAGGAATCATAAATAAAACCCGCAATATCAGCGGGTCGTGCAATATTACAATTTGTTCTAGATTCTTCGTCCATTATCTCTCAGGATAATGCTGAGTGCTTTCAATATTTCGTAATTTTAAATTATTTGTCAGTAGACAACAGACAATAAAAAATTAAGTGCTGGAGTTTGCCATCGAGCCAGCCTCGCCATTCATTCACATCATGGCTGATCTTCTACTGTTATTACCCTTTCACTGCCTTTTCCCCATAACCATTAATTTCCCTGTCCAGAGAACTTTATTTAAATCCCTCGAACGTATCCGGAAAACACACCTCTACAATCATCTGAGCCAAAGTATTACACAGACCAACAACTCTCTGGGCATTTTGTTTCTCACCTTGGTCCGAAAGGTTCTTCCTTGCATTCGTAAGCTATGGTCTTGAGTCCTAGTTTCCCCCCACATCGTGAACATGTAATCTGTTTCTATCATGTATAATCCCTTAATAATCATATAAACCTGAATCACATCTTCCCTCATCCTACTAAATTCTAACATATCCAACGAGAGTTTATCCAACCTTTTGGCATCTGTCAATCGTGCCATCCTGGAAACTAAGCTTGTTAATCTATGCTGCACTCTCTCAATAATGTGCTAGTCTTTCCTCATTGTATGAGACCAGAACTGGACACAATTCTCCAGGTGAGGTCTCAACAGGGCCCTCGACAACTGAAGAAGTGTAAGTGTATCTTTACTCCGCTACTCTATTCCCCTTTTTATGAAAGCCAACATGCCATTTGTTTTTTTTCACAGCTTGTTGAACCTGCATGTTAACCTTTATTTACTAATGTAGAAGTACAAGTATATCATGTTGCCTTTCCCCACTCTTTAACTTGACACTATTTAAATGGCTCCTGCCATCAAAGTTGAGAAACTCAGATTTATTCCCATTAAACTGCATCTTTCATGCATCAACGCACTCATCTATCCTTTACAGGTCCACCTGCATTGTCCGAACATCCTCCCCAAATTTCGCATAGCCAACCATGTTCGTGTACTCTTCAGAATTTCTAATGCTATTTATAAGCCCTTTATCTAAATCATTAATATATATGATAAAGAACTGAGGAACCGGCACCGAGCCCTGCGGGATCCAATGTGTAACATTCTGCAACCCCGAAAGTGACCTGATAACCCGGAAACTTTGTTTTCTATCCATATAAGTACCCTACCACCAATAACATACTCTCTGATATTGCCTGCAAATATACTATGCGGAACCTTATCAAAAGCCTTCCGAAACTCCATTTACACCATGTCCACTGACTCTCCCATTCTAACCTCCTTGTCACATCCTCGCAAATTTCTGTTCAGTCAAGCAAGATTTTCTGTTCAGGAATCCATGCTTACTTGCAATGACATCATTATTTCTGCTTAAATTTATGTTATTTATTTTTGTGTAATATCTTACCCACAAATAACGTTAGGCTAATCAGTTTGTAGTTACACGTTCTATACCTCCCTCCCTTCTTGAACAGCAGCACAACATTGGCCACCCTCCAATCCACTCCGGAATCTATAGAACATTGGAATATGTTGATCAATGCGTCCACAATTTCAAGAGCATACTGCGATGCAGTCAATCAGGCTCTGGTGATATCATCCTTCAGTCATTTCAATTTACTTAAGAACACATGCTTGGGAATCTGAATTTCCATCAATTCATCCATTAATTTTGGAATTTATATACTTTCTTTCGTTAGCGATGGATCTCTAAGCCTTATCGGACGTTTACCTGTAGTTTTACCTTTGAAGACAGATCTCGAATATCTGTTTAAACACGACAGCCATTTCTTTGCTTCCCGTAATAATTTAGCCTGTTCCCAACCCAATAGCTTCCAACTCCTCTTTGCTGTTTTATACGTTTTCTCCTTGGTCTTGCTAGATTTCTTGACTTACTGCGTCAGCCACGGTAGCCTTAGCATATTTGTTCCTCTGTGGAACGAACTGGCCCTGCACCTTCTGAAAAATGCTTGAAATACCTCCCATGTTTTCCATACTTCTCCCAGCCAGAGTAGCCTATAATTGTATTGTGGCATGCTCCTGCACTATGGATGTATAATCCCTTTAATTGAAATGATCCTTCCGACGTTCTTTCCCCCTTTCAAATTGCAAATAATAAAACGTAATTCATTATGATCACTATTGAATAATGGCTCCCCTACTTCAAGGTTCCTTATTAAATCCGCATTGTTGTACAACATCAAATCCAGAACTGTCTTCACCCTGCTGGTGTCCATCACGAGCTGCTCTAAATAAGTATCCCATAGACATTCTATAAACTGACATCTCTGCAGTTTATCAGCAGCTAGATTTTCCCAGTCAGCTTTCATGTTGAAATCCTTCATAACAACTATATTGTTACCATTCTGACATGCCAATCTTAACTCCTGATATATTATGCCTCCTCTATGCGACCTACTGTTTACGTGAATGTACATGACTCCACTTATGGCCCACTTGCCTTTACAATTCCGCAGCTCTATTCAAGCTGGCTGCATGCCACCTGCTTTCCTTTCACTCCTTTCAAGGGACTGAAAATTATTCCACTCCCTCTATCCTCTAGTCTGTCCTTTCGTTAGAACGTATGCCCCGGACTATTAATTTCACAATCCTTGCACTCCTGTACCATGTCTCCGTTATTCCTTTAACATCAATTTTCTGATGGTAGTTTCACTTGAGAAACATCTGCAGCATTTACAATACGCTATTTACAGGATCTTATCTGAGGACGCCTGTTGAAGTAATGGTTAAGTCTGGACCTTGTAAAAGATGAGAATTCAATGACACTACTAGAAATGATGCTCCACAATCAAACTCTCCATGTGGATGTATTACTCCATGATGTGGTAAATCCCATTTTCTATTGTCTTTTCTCTCCTCGCTATCTTCTGACACCTTTTCCATGATAACCTTGGTTAGCCTAGCCTACATGAAATTGTTATATTCCAATATGAAAGGAATGACTTAAACTGATTTTTTTTTTCAAATTCAGCAGGCGCTGTTATGCAATTATTTTATTTTATGGCATGCAAATTAATCTTTTTGTCCAAGGTAACGAAATACATGAATGTCCGGCGACATGTTTCACATATTTGAAACTATATAAAAAATCTCTTTATCCTCTTTCTATAGGTTTTGAACAACATTGTGACATTCAGGGAAGTAAATTTTAAACTTTTTTCCCCATGGATCATTAAAGTTAACACGTGTAATTCTGATGACATTAACATTCGACAACTCTTGACCATTATTCATTTAACCTCCATATGGTCCATTAATTGTCCATCTCAGCAACGTCCTCACGGTATACCGTCCGTCATTTTGACTCCTTAATATTTCTACATGTCTGAGTACCTTTCATACACCTAATGCAATTAACATGTCGGTTTGATCATCAATAATGGGTATGCAAAAATCTTTTAAATGATCCCACACATATATATCATCCAGAAGTTGAATATACACCTTATATTCAAGCATAGTCTTCTCACTATATACACTATGAAGATCACAAAACTCATTTCTATCCAGTTCAGCAATCTGTAAACCTGAAACTAGATTAGGTCAAATTTGTAATTCATCATTCATTGTCTTCTACAAGATCTGTGATAATTTTCCATGAAGATTAATTTTACCAAATATTGCAACCGTCCAAAATGATGCCGTACTTTCGACATCAAGAAATGCATACGTTTTCAGAATAAAGCATCCTTTTTTAGATTTAACCTTTACAGGATCTATCGAGTGAGTTTTGTCACCGACGCCATTAAGACATTTGTATGAATCGAAATTGATGTATTCTCTTTAACTATGTCTGTACTCTTGAATTCAGATTATTTGACTTAATTTTCAACTTTACTTCGATGAATATGCAATAACATTCAGAAATGTACTTGTTATAGATGCCTTTGAAGACATAACCCTGGACACACTGTCATCAGGATTCACATCTAATCATTCATATACCGTTGTTTGGGTCTTGATCTTTTGCATTTCGCTCCGCACAGCACCAGTACGGCTTTTCAATGTACATTCTTCTGACCTGGTAAATGCGGACTCTCTTTTAAGTTTAAGAATAACTTTGATATATCCATGGATATATTACTTCTAAATCAGCCATGGAGGTCTGCAGTGTCTTAATTGAGTTTTATTTCTGCTTGGTTGTTGAAGCTGCATCCGCTGTGGTCACTGACTCCAACCTTCCACCAAATCTTATCCATCCATTTGATGGCTCAACTCTCGATCAGAGTTCTATTATAGGAGCTGATTGTCCTGGTTCTTCCTCGACGATAATATATTCTCCATATTGGAATTTGCACACACCAGCCTATCGTTTGTCCTGTTTTTCGACCTGTAAACAAATTTGTACTCTTTGTAATCCTTTTAAGGGTATACCTGGCAGTCTTAAGTCTGCAATCTATAGTATTCTGTACAAACTGGTTGCGTTATCTATTTTTTATAGAACACAGAATATGGGCTTTCTGACAATTTGCCTGTTATCTCTCTTTGATACCCCCAAGTTCAACAGATGTCCTGCAAAAATTATTCGATTTAAACGCCATATTTGACGATATTGCAGAATTGGCTACGGAATTTCATTAAATATTAACTTCATTCTTCTAAACAAATCCATAATTTTATAAAAATACTTTATCTTTGAATAAATTGCAGGTGACACTTCCCACTTTTAATATTTCTCACTCCAAACATGTCACATTCCAAGAGAAGAATGCAGCGATATTCAGAATTGTAACTTGTTCACCAAATAAATCAAACTTCGTAACTGCAGTGTAAATATTTCAAATTTTCCATTTTGTAAGCGAATAAACATTTTCATAGCTTCGCACTTCATAACAATGGGTTAAAGCATATTATAAATAATAACGATACTTAATGTCAAACAAATATATGGGCAAAATTAGTAGGGAAACGGAATCTGTGCTTTTGAGGTATATTTATGTCTATTTCAGACGAAATTACAGGTGCGTAGCACGTCTAGTCAATGCGCAAGTAATCTAGTACATGAGAAATGTACACATTACAAGAAAAAGCTGAACAAGAAGGAAAGCTAACAGATGAGGCTACCCTTGGCAGATAATGTGAAGGAATTTCCTAGGCTTTGAATGCGTGTATTAAGAACAGGACACAGTGATTAAACCACCTAGAATTCATTCCTTGTTATACCTATAGGTAGTTTCCAAAGTATTCCGTGACATACATAATCATTTCAAACACCTTAACAAGTATAGCCGCAAAGGAAAATTATTCGTGATGCCATCGTCATGGAGCCTCCAGGAGAGATCTGCAGAAATATTGATTTTTAAAAACATGTATAAATTTTTACATGGAACCTGATAAAAGTCCATCTCGTCGCCCCAGCCGATGCCAAACAATTACAGCCAATAATATTCGACCATGGTGAGTTTTGACATTGGATGGAAATAATAGCTCCCGAGAAATAGTAAAGCTACTTACAGACAGTGCAGGATTAGAACACCCGTCTCTATCACTAACATTACAAAAGACTTCTGCTAACACCAAATGATAACGTGCCTCACCAGATATTTTCACCGAGGAAATTGAAGTTCCTGATATTATCCGATACTGAGCTCTCGGTGTGGACGGGGCCGTGTTGTCCTGACTTCACCTGAAGTCCAAAATCATCTCATTTGTATTGTTAAGTTCGAGCAAAAGGTGTTTGCGTGACGCTACTCAAAGGGTTGATCCATACCTCTCCTGTAGTCTTCCTCATTGCCGTTTGCTGGACGAAATAACATATGCAACTCCTTGGACAGTCGGGGACTGATTAGAACCAATCAACTTGGTTTTGTTCTAGATTAGTTCTTTTAACATATCGTATAGATTTTTAGCCGTTTACCAGGTAGCTGCGAAAATGTTGTTGTCATCGTGAATTTCAGTAAGGCCTTTGACAACGTTCATGAATGTTCAGCCACTCGGTTTTCATGGAACATATAAAATATAGAACACAACATCACATATATCTTACCGTTAGTCCCTTCTAGTCTGTTTGGAAATATAATTGCACTAGTACCTCTGACTGCACACATTCCACAACCCTCCTGTCCACTGTCATCCATGTATATATAAAAGTTATTCTTAAAACTTAAAAGTGAGCGCACACTTATCAGGTCAGATGGCAGCTCGTTCCATACTCACACCACTCTCTGAATGAAGAGGTTTAACCTCTTCCTCCATTAAACTTTTCCACGTGGACTTTCGTATATATCTTTCCCAATCTTAGTGGAAAAATGCTTACACTAATTTATTCTGTTTACACCCCACTTATCAATCTCTTTCAAATCTACCCTCATACACTAAAGCTTCAAGTAATATAGTGCTAAGGTGTTTAAACTTTCCCTGTAACTCAACTCCCACAGACTCGACAACATCCAAGTAAGTCTCTGCAGTCTTTCAATGTTCCTGATATAAATCCAGTAGTTTCCTGACCATAACTGCACACATGATCTGGTGTCACCAATGTCCTTTACAATCTCATCACTGCATCCCAACACATGTATTAATAGTTTGGTTTGTGAAGACCACTATGTCAAAACCTGACATTCCTACCCTGTCCATGTGCAACCCAATCTGTATTTCCAAATACCTTTGTTCTTTCACTCCACTCAGTGTCCTGACATTAACTATGAACGAGCTTCGTTGGTTTGTCCTTGCAAAATGGAAAATCGCACACTTGTCTGCATTAAATTGCACTTTCCACTTTCTGGCTCATAGTTTCTCTTGGTAAGATCCCTTTGCAAGATTTGAAAACATTCCACGCTGTCCAAACTCCTCCAATTAAAACCAACTACCCAATTTTACACAGGGCCATCATGGTGAATTAATAAAATGAATACGAAAATGTCTGCTCAAGATGATTTTTAGAGTAGTGCGTAATTATTGGTTCTCGTACTGGAGGCCTTTGTGTTGTGGTGTAATTCAGCGACTGATATAATTACCTATGTTTTTGTCCCCTATGCTCAATTATCAGAATGGACAAGCCCATTTGCAGATGACACTAAGATTTCAGACATTGAGGACAGAAAATAAGTTTTTGAAAGCTGAAAAAAGGGGCTGAAAATTATCCAGTAGAATTTAATGCAGAAAAGTGCGACGTTGGATTTTGTAAAGACAAACCAATAAAGGACAATAACCGTAAATTATATGGCTCCACGTAGTGTGGTAGAATTGAAGGATCAGGGAATTAAAATGCATAAATCACTGAGTGTGGCCCCACTGTCAGTTAGGATAGTGAATATTCCTTTTGGATTATTCGAGTTCATGAATAAAAGTATTTAGTACAGGTTTTGTGGTGTTATGGTAATTTTTTAAAAGACATTTTAATGCCAGGTTTTGAGTATTATGGGCGGTTATGAGCATATATAGGAAACAAAATATATAATTATGTTAATAAGGCTGCAGGGAAGGTTTACATGGATGTTTCCAGGAACACAGGATGAATGACACAAGGAAAGGTTGAACAGCCTTAGAGCTTTATTCATTGGATCTTAAAATAACGAGGAAAAATCGTATGGATGTATTTAAAATTATAGTCGAATAGACAGTATCAATGGAGGACTGGTTGGAAACGGGAGGATGTCGTTGTAATGTAAATTATTTGTGGGAACATAGATGAGTAATTAATTAACACAGACAGTGATGGGAGTGTAGAACACGCTGCTACCTGAAGTGGTGAATGTTGGATCATATATAAGATTTAATATAATTTGGACACGTTGATGATGGGAAAGATATGGAAGGCTATCGGCTGGCCGCAGATCAATGGGTCAAGATATATAAACGGTGTGGAACATAATACCTGTGCTTCAATTTTTTTAACTTTCAACAAAAACGCGATGCAGCCATCATCTTAAAACATTTTAAATCAGAGTACGTGTTGAATTGCAGGTTTCTTAATCATGTGGATGTACAGAGAGGCGAACATGCATACGGATTTCCATGAACCTCATGGGTTGTATTCATTAATCGCGAGTTTGCAATAACTATAGTTTAGATGTTCAGACTATGATATAATGGATAAAAATAAAATTCGTGCTTTCAAAATTAAACACTGTCATTACCTGTCACTGCTCGTTCAGTAGTTCTTAACAAAGCCGTGGTTGATGTTGCAGTTTGGCGATATTTTTGTGGAAAAACATGTATTGTGTGTGCGATTCTAGTTATCTCACTGGACGACGTATTGATAGGACCCCAATGACGGTATTGTCCATGCTAAGGAGAGAAATGGCTTTTATGAGTCGGAAAAGCAGTGCTTGGTGATCGAGCTGTAAATCAGTAATTGCCCTGATTCTTTCCTTGAATTATTCAGCGGGCTGCTATGACATTGATCTCTTTAACTTATTTGTGAGGATATATTTGGAGAAGGCACTGATGCTCAACAAACAGGAGATTAGCAAGGGAGCGATTCTGTACATTTCTGATATTTCACCGATTTAATTCTGCCGACTGATCCAGATAAGATATCAAGATGAATTCTGACACGATATTTGATTTGTGAGTATTTTCTTTTTTTTTTAATTCGTGTGCACTAACACATGGTGATTTTCAATGTTAAACCATCTAATGTTTACTTCAAAGTATTATGCAAAATCTTCACGATGTAAAACGATTAATTATAGATGTTTGTTAAATGACACACTTGAGGATTAGTGTAATTATTCCAATTATATCCCAAAGGTAAGAGTTATTTTCTTGTTAAAAATGGTGGTCATTCAATGCGCCATTTCGCAGTCTGAAAGATACATTGAACCAACAACAAAACGAATTAGGAACTGCAAGGACTAGCTGGCAGTACCTTGGCACATAATATTTAGTATCTTAATTAAAATTGAGAAGCTGTACTATCCTGCCTAGGCTATATTTGCAATTCTTGGTATGTATGCAGCGATGACCTTTATATAGATATTGGCATTTGCTGATGAACTTTTATTTCCTTTGCCATGTTGTAAAGATAAACTTAATCAAATATCAAACGTGTCTCGGGTGTGAATCTGTTACATTCTGCCTTGTCTTGTGACTGTAATATAAATGGCGTCCCTTGATAGGAGCTGAGGAAGAATAAATATAAAATATTTCATGATATTAAATATATTTTTTATATCGTGTCTCGCAAAAAATATTATTGTGAATGGTGTACACCTTACGTAATGAAACTCGGCTAGCACAGTTAGAAAGGCGAAGAGAGCAACGCTCTTACAGCACCAGATATCGGGTTTGGGGTTCGAATTCCTTCTGAAATTAAGGGGTTTATGTGTTATCCCCGTGCCTAAGTGGGTTTTCTACGGGTCCTCCGGCTATTCTAATCGGCAAAAACGTACTGGAGATTTTTGTTTCCAAATTGGGAGAAATTGAGGGCAACGGCACGTGGGGTGAAATGTCATGTTACAGGGCTGTATGTCTAAAAATACAACCATAAATTAGGAGTTTCGCCTGTGAGGCAGATGATGTGAAATATCGATATTTCAATTTTTCAATGTGTTCACCAGTCAATGTCAGTTATTGGGTGCGCACTTGCGTATGGACAGAAGATTAAGTCGTCTTGTTATTATTATTTTTATGTTCTAGCAACCTCCGTGTTGTAAACAGTGGTCATATGTCCCACGACGAAGTGATCGTACTTGATTTTCGAGCATATAAGCTTGCGATCGAATACAGTGAACGATAAACGATGTATATCCATCCATGGTCCATCCCTTAGCAAGCGAAAATGAACACGGTGCCTGGTAGCTTTTCAGCTTTAAGAAACGTGTGAAGTAGCAAGGTCTTCGAGGCAAGTGGTTGCCCAGATCAAACGCCCCCTGCTGGATAACACATTGCTGAGCTTGGCGGAGTGCGATGCACGCTATCCAGAATAAAGAGGTATTGCCCCGCAATGGTCTTTTTGAAGACCATGCTCACTGGCAGTTGAAATGCTGATCGTTTTTCCACCAAGTCTTCTGATGCAGACAGCAATGGAAACTTTTCTCCGCGCTGTGTCACAGCTGCCAGCCCCTGCTACCAGACTGACATGTGCTATTTGCACATAGCTGGGGCCCGTTCCGGATGCTTGGGCGAGCTAAAGCCGTGCATTTGAAGTCATTGTTGCTTTCTCCTAGCCTTTGCCTAAAGAGGCAAATCCTGCAAGGCAGCAAGTGGTTTTAATTCAGAGTTTGCCGCCTTTTAGCCTTTGCCTAAAGAGGATTTACCCACAAGGCAGCTGGTGAGATCCAAGACAGGTCTTCTAGAACGCCCCAATGCACATGCAGGATGCTTCCGAAATCTAGTCCGCTTTGGCCAGGCTGAGTAGACGGGGGCGGGCAGGAGCGACTTACGGGCGGCCATTGGCGACGGTGGCAGAGGAGGTCCGGGCCTCCGGGCAGGCTTGCTAATGCACAGCTTGGGCGAGACGCGTGGCTTCACGGCACTCCAGGCCTCGCTGTTGTCCCGTTGATCGCTGTTGCTGTCGGGTAGGTCCCCGACCGTGAGGAATCTGGGGAGGTATCGCTCTCAGCCAGGTCGGACGCGGGCCTCTTACTTGCCAGTCGGCTACCCAAGGGCCATAGACTGGGCGCAGCCATCATGCCGACTCCCAAGTGTATATCCAGTCCAGGTTGTCCAGCCTAGCGATGGCGAAGGTTTCATAAGAGTATACAGACACTTTAAATTGTGCGGTTTATACCAGTTACATACGCTGAAGAGTGCTGTAACTCTTCAACAATCTTGTCAGGTATCGAGTCAATAATGTATATTGTAACGTGCCAATTTATTCAGTTTTATAAGGCTGCTGAGACAGTTTAAGACATTTGTTGAATTTCTTCTGCGCGTGTCTGAAATGCATTGAATAGAACAAGTTGTTCTATATTGTTACTGCAAAAATATTAAATCTGTGATCTCTCCAATACAATGCCATTGATAGGGAGAAAGGAGTTCGAGCCTTGGCTTTACGGGACACAGAGTAACATTGAGTAAGGACTTATTATAACTCTATTGACCATCCATATTTTTCATTTACTGTTGTTGAAAGTCAGCCAAAGCTGTCAGTTGTAAATTGTTAAACCGCTTTCTTCCAAGCAAGTTTCAGTGTGCAGGGTCGTAGCAAGAGACTACCTTGCGGGTGCCACGTATGAGGATTTTCCTGGAGGAGATGTGTGGCCAATCCTCTCTGATTGTGGTAATTTCATCTAGATGCCATGATTTTAGTCGTAGGATGTTTTAAAAATCCAAGGTTACCGCGCTTTGATGATATTTTTTAATACTATTCTGTTGAAGGCGATGCTATGGTCGATCAACTGCGTCCTGATTGTTGTGTTTTTTCACAGAATTATAAGAGTGTGTGGAGGGAGGTAGATGGAATCTGCTATGTACCCTTTGATACATTTACCAATAATTGGTAAATGTAGGCTGAACTTAATCTCAGCTATGACAAGGTGTTTGGAAGCCCGCGAGATGGGGTCATTTGAATAACTTCCAAATCGTTAACGAGGCCAGTTTAGAGCAGCTGATTCATATTAGTTGGGTGTTAAACGTCAAGCTCGTGGTTTCAGAAATCACAATGATCCAAACGAGATTGCTTTGTATGAACATCATCAAATTTCTGTCAATCAAGATCACAACAATAGACTCGACAATAATGCAGATGTAACATTCCTCGTATTTTGCATTATATAACATATTTTATTGAATAATTGCAGCTAACATTACAACGATGGGTATCCTGACTCGGGGAAAGTGTGGTCTCTCCAGATGCGTCTCCCACTACCTGCTGGCCATGCCATTGCCTGATTTTCTGGTTATTATCTTTGATGTAATATTGAGACGTATTCCAAATGTTTATCGGATACAACCTCTTAACTCCATCCACTTGTGTAATATTCATGCTGTTATCCTTTATGCAGTGACAGACTGTTCCGTGTGGTTCACGGTCATGTTCACATTTGACAGATTTGTTGCAATTTGTTTTCGAAAGCTGAAACATAGATATTGTACGTTGAAAACAGTGAAAACTGTTCTGGTAATAGTGATCATACTGAGCTTTTTAAAAAATATTTTCTGGTATTTCCTGTTCACAAATACGTACAGGACTGGTCCAACACCATGGATTTGTTATGTATATACTCGCATAATGTTTAATCCAACTTGGGCAACAATTGAGCTACTACATTTCATCATCACGCCATTTATCCCTTTTAATTTGATATTTATGTTCAATGTTTTTACAATTAGACACATTTTAGTAGCCAATAGATCCCGTCGAAGGCTTGGTGCTATGAATGCCGGGAGGATGTCAGAGAACAAATACAAAGACAATGCGATCGAGAGCCAGAGAAAATCTGTTTTGCTCCTGTTGCTTATATCCGCAAATTTCATACTGTTATGGACACTACTTGCGCTGTGTTCAATAGTGCGACGAATGCAGTATTTGGTTAATTATTCTCTCTTTCTTCTGCCCTATTTATTGGAAATTGGATTTATGCTCCATATGCTGAGTTGTTGCACAAACACTTGTATTTACGCTGTGACACAGACGAAGTTCAGGGAGCAGTTGATGATACTTATTAAGTATCCATTATACATGCCCATAAGATTATCAAAGGTCGCTAAATAAATTAGAACCTAGACATGAGAACACTACATAACAGTTCAAGTCCATGGGCCAACACATAAACACCTCTAAATAACTGTCTGAAATATTCCTGTCATTTTACCATTACTTTCCATTCATCAATGTTATATTCTAATGTCTCTTGTATATACCACATTTTTCGGTCACCACTATTATCCATATAAAAGAATTCCTGACACCCACAATTTTCAGTGTTCATACAAACAACATATCAATGATATTCTGGCCATCACTTTTTGCATATACGTTCTGGTGTTTTCTATTGCTATCGTGGGAATACGTGCTACTTGTCTAGCATTTCCATGCCTCTAGTAAAAATCTATTTATTCTCCTCTGATCCTTGTTCGCTGCAAACTGTAAGGTCTCAGATCAGTTAACATTAGTTCACGAGACACACCCGACAAATGACAATGGTCATCAGTATTATTCATGATGTCTTTTGGACATTACCATTATCTGAATTCAAAAATATTCATCATAGAATTGAAGAAATATAATTCACCAAAATACCTCCGACCCAGCGAATCTGGTGTCTGAAGTAAATGCCAATTAAATCATTCCTCAGTTCATCAAATTTCTGTGTTCCCTGAATTCTTAGCTAAATTGGAATTTCACCTGCAAATACGGTAATCATTCCGCACTTTGCCACTTATTCTCCTGCATGATCTCAATTCATTCAGCAGGACACTTCATCCATGCTTCTGATTTGTATGCTGGATATGAATTTGATAATAAATTTGAAGGTGTATTTCCTCCGAATTCTCTTTTCCGAATCCACACAGCATTAAATATATTTTTTCTGGATTTATGTTGTATTGTCTGTGTCCGTCAATCTTCACGTTTCCATGAACTTTATTCAGCGGCTCATCTGTCCAATGTGCCCGTGCCGCTCACCACGATCGATCTGAGCCAGACCCTCACATGTATTTTGGGAAATTTCATCTTTCTTTCGACTGTTATGTAAGACATGCTTTTTATCGCAGTCATTAACCTCAATGTTTTTGCGTAGCACTGCTCTGTTTTCGGTACAATATCTCCTTGTGTAGTCTTCCTTCAGGCATTCTGACCACTTGTCCTCAAAGCGCATTTAGCCAGATGACAGCAATATTGAAAATTCAGTCATTCCGGCTCGAGAGCTGACTTTGATTTTAGAGACCTTTCTCACAAGGTGATCTCCATCAGAGAACGTACGTGACGCTGCTGTAGTTGGTCAGGTTTACATAAGCGAAGTTTCTTTAGGCTTCCATATCTCACATCCATATAGAAAGGTTTTTTTTAAACTTTATTTAAGATTTTATAACATGAATAACATATAGGTTTACATTAAAAAATTAAGAATAAAATAATAAAATTACAATAGAGTATCAGTAATCTAAATAAACTACACCCTCCCCAATAATTATTAGACATTAATAACCCAACTCAAGTTAGTCCAACCCCCACTTTCCCCCAAAATAAAGAGTGAAGAATTAATAAATTAATAATATATGTGAGAAAAAAAACCCACTTACAAAAAAAACAAAAACATAACAGATTAAAATACTAACAAAAAGAAAAGTAATTAATACTAAGATATCAGACTTAAAAAAACATATTTAAATCAAACTTAAATGTATATATTTAACAAACGGAGTTAAGATGAAACATATATTTAACTCAAACTTAATATAAAAATTAGTAAAATTAGTAACATTGTCTATCAAAAATTCTTAAACTAGATGAAAAAAAACTTTCTCTATAGAGATAAACCTTCACCAAATATCAACTAACTTCACATCTATCATCATATTAGTCACATCAACCACAATCTTAAAACAAAATTCAAACCTCATTAAGCATTGTACAATTCAATTTTAGTACTCTTCCACCATTTTTCCCTTTTACTCTTGAATAATTATCCAATAAAAGCTCCAATACCACATTTAAATATCCCCAATCATTACGTTAAAATTCAGATATCCAAATAATAAAAACACATCTACAACGAAATCTATATCTTTAACAAATGGAGCATAAACCACAAACAAAATTCAAGCCTCATTACGAATTGTACAATTCAATGTATAACTTTCACCATTATTCCCTTCGTTCTATAACTAAAATAGCAAAATAGCATACACCAGAATTACCACTCCTTTCACCTTAAAGTTAAAGAAAAAATTTAAAAAAAATTATCCATCCCATTCACATTTAAATTTCAAATATTCCTTATCTACTGAATAAACTACAAAAAAAACACATCAATTTTTAGTTTTTTAAACAATCAAATACTTTCTTATGCTTTTTTTTTATATAAACACAAAAAAAACTTTCACACTTTAATCTAATAATACAAAAAAAAAGGAAAAAAACGGGTAGGAGGTTAAAAATACCCCCTCCCGTCTAAATCGCGCAATGCAGCAACTTCCCCCAAAAAATGGGTGTGAGATAACTCACACGTAGCAGATGACTTTCAGGAAATAGTGCCTATCCAGTTCTCTCCCCCAACTCTCACTTTATCTCAAACTAACATCATCATTATTTAATATCCCTTTTTTAAAAAAAAAACATTAGAAAAAAAAGGACAACTCTTCTTTTAATCAGCTCCAACTGCCGAGTCAGCATTACAACCATTCCTTCTTGGAGCACGACTCTTTTATTCCATCTCTTGATTCCTTAGAGATCGCGGCGGACTATGTCTCTGTTGAAACTGAGTAATTGGCAGCTCTTGAGCAAATGCTATAGCTTCCTGTGGAGAATCAAAGAACTTTGGTTGGCAACAATCTTGAAAAACCTTCAAAACAGCAGGATATCTAAAGGTTGCCTTGTAACCTTTCTTCCACAACAACTCTTTAGCAGGATTGAATTCCCGTCGTTGGAACATAACTTCTTGACTCAAATCCACATAGAAGAAAACTCGATAATTTTGAATCATCAAGGGTGATTTTCTCTGTTGTGCATTTCTAATACCCACTCATAAAATTATTTCTCTGTCGTAATAATTCAAGCAACAAACCGAAACAGGTCTTGGACTTTGACCTGAAATAGGTCTTCTACGCAAGGCTCTGTGAGCACGTTCCAGTATTATACCTTCCGGGAAATGTTCTTGACCCAGTACCTGTGGAATCCATTCAGTAAAAATTTTTCTTGGGTCTGGTCCCTCCATACCTTCCGGCAAACCAATAATATTTATATTGTTCCGTCTGGATTGGTTTTCCAAGTAGTCAATCTTTTTCACTAATTTTTTATTTTGAGTTTGTAAGTCTTCAACCATTTTGGTCACATCAAGAACTTGATCCCGTATTTCGTCTATATCTTCTTCACACGAATTAAATTTATCTCTCACTTCAAGCTTAAAAGCTCCAAACTCAGCCATCTGTTGAGAATGTATTTTCACCAGGGTATTAAACCTAGTACCAAGTTCAGTCATAATCTTGGATAATCCCTGCATTGTATAAGATAATTTAGATCCAAGATTCACAAGAATCTTTTCAATTGGAAGAGATTCTGGCTCAACAGATTCCTGCTTCTTCTGCATAACCAACGGATCTTCTGTTCCTTCCTTTATTCTGGTTGCCTTCCTTGTAGTATGACTGCGTATGGAAACCACAGCCACAGCCTCTCCAGCAATAACAGGAGGACGCTGGCCGGGGTTTTTCCCAGTCCATAATATATTAAGTTCTCCCAGTACATCAAGTTGTATATGTTCTTCCATCTCAAGAGGTGCAGTTTGCAGCGCCACCACTACAGTTGACAAATGCCTTTCCCCAGCCGGTGTTTCAGCTGGTAATACTTCAGCTGATGATACTACAAGCGGTTCATTCATAACATTGCCGTCAGATGCTACTGCGCATGTGCGAAGCTGGGTAACTCTTTGTTCTAAAGGCTGTTTGACGCCATCTTTAGGGGGCTCTACCGATGTAGCATAGAGCTCTGCATCCGAACACTGTACCTCTCTCCTGGGAGCCCTTTCACGCTGAGTCCCAGTGTCTTTCCTGTTGGTAGGCTCCAAAACTTGAACTTTTGGAAAATGTAGTTTTTTGATGATCTGTTGTCTTTTTTTTTTGCTCTTTTCCACCAATTATACCATTATAAGTTAAGTTAACAGTACTGAAATTATCTAAACTTTTAAAGAATTTTAACGGGCATTTCTAGACAAAACAATAAGATAGAGTCAGGAGAGGACTGGAAGGCACGTCTGATCCTTACGCAATCTTGCCACGCCCCCATATAGAAAAGGTTGATATGACAACGGTACTGTACACTTTGCTGTAGGTGACACATCTGACACATATTGGTGTAATTTCTTTACGGAAACGTAAGAACTGCAGAGTCTGGTATTATTATTTAAAAGCAGACGTGAATCACTCGGTGAGAGTGTAGAAAGGATTCGAGTCGTCAGTCAACATTATACACACTAAAGTTGTAAATAAATCATTAAATAAAGGAGGAGATTACCTGGTGCTGCATAATGGACTGTAACAGTAAAATCACAATGCTGCGAAATACACAAGGTCACACAGTGTACTTCCTAAAATGTCAATTGTGAGTGGTTTGGAAAAGAATATGGACATAAATATGTTTTAAAGTGATCGAGGAAACACATCAAGCTGGGGAGGTGAATGGATATGGAACAGTTTGGATAATGAAATGAAGAAGATATTTGGGAAAGGAGAAAAAACGGAGATAAACTGAAACAGAAGAAATTGGTTAATGCCACCTAGTTGGAGATTGACCTAATGGAAAATTAATCATTCTTCCTCTTGCTTCCTAGTGTACCTGGTGGGATGGCACATTAGGACCAGGGCAGACATGTGAGTATAGAAGTGAAACGCAGAATTGAAATGATTGGTCCCTGGGAGCTCCATGTCATTGATTCGGGAAGACCGAGTGTGCTCTGCAAAGTGACCAACCAGTCTGCGCCTAGTCCGTCGGATCTGGATGTCAAAAAATTGCACAGACTGCAGTAGGTCACTACTGTATATACAGAATTTAATCGTTGTTTCACTTTAATGGCCTGTAGATGAGCTCGAAGAGATGTAGGAATATCTATGGCACTTCTTGCGGCAACAGAGGTACGTGTTGAGAGCCAATTTGTTGTGAGGGATGATTTCATGAGTGAGTCATGGATGGAGCAGACCCTGCCGAAGTCGGAGAGAGGACTAGAGAGTAATATATGTATCGGGCTGTAATCACTTAGTAGTTGGCAAAAAGCGTATTTGGAGGTTGTGATGGACGTCGTGTCTGGTGGGCTATTGTGGAGCTTTGTCCTCTTGTAAACCAGCTAAGTTCTGCTCTGTGTCATTTTCATTTTGCACTGACGTCCATCCTTCTGCAGATCATTCGGTCTCTCTTCCATTTGAGTTACCACTAACCCAGAAGCAAAAGATATTCACCAAATCAAATGGCTAAATGAACAGTAGTTGTTCTAAATTATCGTAAAGCTCAAGAAATACACCACACTTAAATTATCACTATTGACTTAATTAACCTAACTTAAATCCCTTCTAATTCTAAGCACAAGTGTTCGCCATATGTGTACATGTTCAGAAAAAATTATTTGGTTCACAGTCCAATCTCACTTCTCATTCCTCAAATTAGTAGCAGGCAATTCTTAGGCTGTTCACAGAATTTAACACGTTAATTTCACCAGTCTTTGGTGATTGAAAGGTAAATGTGTAGCACTCATAAAGGTTCTGGTCGTTCTACAGAGATTCGGTGTACGCCAGCATGCTCTACCGATTCTCCATTAGTCACTTCATTGTTTCGCCAAATGAACATTCCCCAATCAGGTTTTTCCAGATGAAAATATCTTTATTTCATGTCACCATAGTGTTCTTCTATTTACTGTTATTACAAGTGAAACGTTATAATGCCATTCCTCTTCTTTTGTATGAATCAGAATGACTTTGATCAGGCTGAACTAAGAACTCACAATCCGTCTTCCAAATGTGTTTTTATCTGGAAGCTTGCCAATTTTTCTTATTCCTGTCCCAGTTGCTGTTTCTGAATGCAATATTGATCTCTGCATCTCTCTCTCTCTCTCTCTCTCTCTCTCTCTCTCTCTCTCTCTCTCTCTCTCTCTCTCTCTCTCTCTCTCTCTCTCTCTCTCTTCTTTCTCTCTCTCTTTCTCTCTCACCTTTGAGGGAAAAACCTGTTTGAATCTCTTTGCTCAAGTGAAAATACCATCAGAGGATATAAAGAGCTCCAACAAGCTCTTTAATCTGTTGCATTTTTGTAAATAACAATACATTATTGAAGTCCTTGGATACGCTCCAAAGATCTTGCAAAGGATATGATTAGCATTATTAATTCCAGTATTTCGAATGGGATCTGATTGAAAGTGTTAGTGTTTGACCTATTCTAACAAGCCTTTTACAATTCCTCTCCCACATATCTACTTACGGTGTCGCATGTTTCACATTTAAAGGGATTTTAACTCTTGCGTTAAAATTCAGTTATAACAAAATTGTTTTTAAATATGTAAAGAGATAACAAAGCCCAGTATATAACCTGGTATAATAAAGTGACTCAATTTTGAGAGTTTATTTTTCCATATATTATCAATTTTAACATCTTGACAAATTATCATCAATCCCATTATTTGTACCTCTTATATGATTAATTTAATGATAATATTCTTGTAATATTAAAGACCAGTTTAACAATCTTCTGTTTTTATTCTTCATTTTAATGAAAAATACCACAGGGTTTTGGTCAGTAAATATTACAATTGATTCATGAGAAGTAGTGAGATAAACATCCAAATTCTGCAGATCAAATATTATAGACAACAGTTCATTCTCAATTGTGAAATAATTTATTTGATGAACATTGAAATTCAGGCAACCGGATGGTGGATTTCATTCTGAGTTTGTAATAAAACTGCGACTGCTGCTCCCACACTTGCATTTCCGGTTAAAGGAAATGGTCTGTCAAATCGTTAAATTTTAATAGAGGGCAATGGCATAGTTTCTCCTTTAAATTTTCTAACGGTGTCTGACCAATGTGGTCCACACATATTCTCCTTTTCTTCAAAAGATTGGTTATTGGAAGAGCAACCTCAGCAGAATTTGCACAAACTTTCCTATAATACCCTGTAACTCCTTAAAAAAAACTTATCAGTGATTTCATGCCTTTGGGAATAGAGAAATCAGAAATTGCGTTCACCTTAGCTTGAAGACGTGCAAATTTTCTGTGAGCATCTACATGAAACAAGTATGTTAGAGTGTCGTGTGCAAATTGACGTTTTACTAAATTAACATTTAAGTTCACTTTCGATAATCTTGAAATCAATTTGACTATTCCATTAGATGTTCATCCCATCTGTCACTTTTTGTTACCACGTCAGCAATGTAAGCACCAGTATGTGGTAACTATTGGATTACCGAATTATGCATCCTTTAAAACGATGGAGGGGCATTTATCATGCTAATAGGTAACACATTATACTCATATAAACCGGATAGAATTATAAAATGCGACATATTATTTTTTTCTCTCAGTTAAATGCACACAAGAATAACCCTTTAACACATCTAACTTAGTAAGAAATTTAGCTTTGCCAATTCTATAAATACCATTATATATTATTGGAGTAGGATAACTATCTGTTTTAGTTACTGAATTAACCTTCCTCTAATCTGTACAAAGCCCAACAGATCTATCTATTGCTGGTATCAAGATACACTCCCCTTATCCAATTTTAAGGGTTCAACATATTTCTCTGACAAAACTGAGATTTATTCCTTCGATTTAGAAGGTTAACAACATAGTTAACATCATTCAATTTTGATTTAACTAGTTCGGTCGAGAAATTGTACCTCTCAAACGATTATAATGTGTTGGAAACAAAATCAAAATTTTACTTCCTGACCTAAAATTCCTCACTTGAGCTTTCCTGTCAAATAAAGGTTTAATCAAACCATGAGCCATTTATAATGCTCTTGAGCCAAAGCGCACAAATTTTGCATATCCTTTCATTTAGAAATATAATACAACAACTCACTGTTCTTCTATCAACATTAAAATCCTTCTTACCTGATGTCCAAACAGAAGTTCAATAGATCTGAAACTTGAAGACCCCTGCACAGCTTCCTTTGGAGGAAATAACAACAAATGAATCCCTTCGTCCCAGTCTTTACCATTCTTCAAAAAAATAAATACTCATCATATTTAAGAATGGAATGAAATATTTCTAACACTCCCTGAGTTTCAGTATGTTCCGCAGATGAAGTGATCTGTTTTATTCCCAACTAATAAATCAACTGCTGAATCAACCCTGATATAAAGTTAGATCCATGGTCACTCTTTACTCTTTAGGTAATCTAAAAACTGTGAAAAATATTTCAAGAGCCTTTACCACCTTTTCTTTTTAATATTTCTTAATGTTGTAGCCTCTGGAAATCTCGACGTTGTGCACATACTTGTTAATAGGTACTGATTCATAGAGTTAGTTTCCTGCAGGGCATATGCATAATCTACAATATCACTATTGTAAGGCTCCACAACAACAGGAATACGTTGTAATCCATCTACTGGAGAACCCTGCTTAGGTGTCCCTACAACTTGAAAAAGTGACATAGCTAGCACAAATTTACGATATCTTTCTCAAACCAGGCATGATAAATTGTCTCAATATCCTATTTATCGTTTTCATTACACCACAATAACCAGGGAGTACCGGTGGCTAGATTTAATATTCCCATCCATTATTTTTAGGAATAAAACACGTCATGAATCACGCCTCACTCATCATTAGCAGGAATATCAATAAGTCTCTAATTTCTCTTCAACAATTCACCTTTCAAGTAATATCCTCAAGCTATTTATTAAATCTCCTGATCATTCACTGCTTTTTCCTTGAGGGATTTCAAACATAATATGCTTTAAAGTTTTTGTATGTGAACTAATCTAACAATGCTTTCCCAATTTATCATTCAAAACATATCTATATTCACGGTCACATTCTACACATGACGAAACCTGTTTGTTCTATATTAATCAATATAGGTACACATTTAGATAAATCTATTTTTATGCAAAAAATATAATCTGTATTCAACGATGGTATTGGTCTATATAAAGATGTAATCAAAGAATCCTTCCTTTTTTGGAACCACTGTTATCAATATTGCTTTGAATCACTCTTGTAAATCACAGGAGGAGTTCATGAGATTCATCAATCCCAAAAATGTAAGAATTTATCGCACTTTAAATTCTTTGTAAAACTACAGAGATATAACATCTTCCCCTGGAACCTTATTATATAGAAAATACCTCAATAAGTAATTTATTTCTGTAACAGAAAAATAGTTTATTAATTCAATCTCCTCGTCAATATTTAATTCAGACTATATAATTTGTAATAAATAATCATCTCCTCTCTCCATTTTCATAGATTCTGATTTATATAAATTCTTAGAAAATGTCACCAAACGTCATTAATAAGTAAGATGACCCGATTTCCATTTAATGCTATTTTTGTTATTGATAATTGCTCTGATTTCAATTATTGGCTCTATCTCACAACTCATAACATTATTTCAACAGTTGGCATTACATCTCGCTCCGTTATACATGTTTGTATTTTATTAAATTTCAATTACTTTAATTCCAATATTGTTCGTTTCTCCTCATTCTGTGATTCATTTTGTGATTCGTTTTCCAACTTTGTTATTTCTGTTTCCAAATGATTAACTTCAGACCAGTATACTTCTTGTAATTTTAGATGTTATATCTTATTATTTTCCCTCTTAGATAAGCCCGTAAAAAAAACCAAACCAAAAAATTATTAGTTACAGGGTGTTCATTAGTGTCTATAAAAATGTATCTGCTGTCTTAGAAATGTACAAAATCTTGCAATTTTAACAATGCAACATTATACATCTACCTATCACCTATATTTCACTTTTCTTCCAATACAATTAACATAAATGATCAGATAATATTCTTGATTAGTGTTCAGTGTTTTAAATCATGCTTGTAATTGAGAAGATATTAAATACATGATATTAAATACATGAATATTTCCCTCCCACAAATCATCAGTATTAAACCGTACTTCCATCTATCATCCCCATCTTCCCTAGCCACCCGAATAACATTGTATAACATATTATCTTCGCACACAATCCAGGCTTTGAACAAAAAAGGAAAGGCAATGAAAAGAAGTAAGAAGAAGAAAGTGAAGAAAACCCCAGAATTGATTTATGGTAAAAACATCTCTAATCTACTGAACCGTATGGGATGCAAAATCAATTATATTTTTCCCCATAATTCTGCAGTGGTCAGCGTCACACCGCACTCACCCCATTAAATTAATCCAATTATGTTTTCCAATATATCTAATAATCCATTGATCTTATCAAAATAAAATGGATCAAGTGTATTATAGCTTATACTATCCTCCCCATTACACACACTTCAAATACAATGTGATTCCGGTACAGTAAAATATTTTCAGTTATGTAATTAATTCAGTTGTCAGCAACCAAAGTTTTTCTTAAGCAGATAATTAATTGACACGCACCATAGCTTCATTGGGATCTGTAGAAAAGTCAATTCCTCATACCCGGGACAAATATTTTTAGCACAGCACAAACAAAGACATAAACATATTTTTGATTTTGTAACACATCTTTAACAGGATTATTTGTTTTTTTTTATTTTTATCAAATCCAAACATTTCTGGGTAATATAAAATCTAATTTCGATTATAAATCAAAGGCAACCCTGTTTCATTTTTGCTCCCAACTCCAATATCTTCTCTCGTAACTCACATCAAAGGAATCTGAGAAGTATGGTATTGGACCATTGGTCAGGCTGAGGTGTTGGCCTCTCTGCCCAATTGGATGCCTCAATCTAGAACTCCACGTGAACCTCCGCCTGATCCATAGATTACAGTGTCCATTTTTTTGCATTTATTTCACATATTAACCTTTATCACCTTCTTTACATCCAACAACCTTAAGTTCATTCCATCTCGTAAAATTGTGCAAAATGTCTGCTTTCTGCATCAAATAATCAATCTTGGCAGACTATTCTGCTTTTACTTTCTTCAATTGATCTTTAATATTTTGAATATCAAATTTATTTCCTTTAATTTTCCCATCGACTAGTTCAAATCGTGTATCATCTTGCTGCATTAATGTTTCAATCATGTCACCATTCGATAGATTGGAATATTTTTCTTCTTTATTTTAAATACAGAAAAAATAGGTTTTGACCAGTCTTTATACGTCAGATTAAATCTTTATCTAAAAATCCTTCTGTCAGAGAAGTGCCAATATATTTTTTTTAATTACTGATCGACTAATTCCCAGAAATAGCCTTTGTAATGTACATTTTTTTAATTCTAGCTATTGAATCTTTAGCACATTTTTAAACGAGGAGAGTGGCAATAATGTTAATAGAATTAACCTTGAAGAATGTAAGATTAATTTATTTGCTGATGACGTTTTGTTTTACTGAACAAAACCACGCAAGTTTTGAGGTGATTATATGAGAGACTGAAACAATATGGACTAACATCAGGGGATAAGATTAGTTGGGATCAATGTGAGATTTTGCAGTTGGCATGAATTTTTTTCATTCGAAATTATCAGATCAAATGAAATATTTAGGTACTAAATTTGAACTAAAGATCATTTATATACATTTAATTAATTGATTGAATTTAATAAAATTAATGAGGATTTGAATAGTTTTATATGTAGCATGAATAGGTAATGTTAAATCTATCGATTAGTTTTTTTCCTAGAATTCGATATCATTTTCAATCTATTCCTTGTAGGGTTCCTTTAACAATTTTTGAAAAGATTTAAACACTTTATTAAGAAATTACATGTGGAGAAGTAAACTGGTAATGGTTTCTTTATAGAAATTAACGGAAATATGAACTGAGAGGTTGACAGGTTCTAAATGTCATGAATTATTATGGAGATAATATCATATTATCATATCATAGCAGATAATATCGAATTACTTAATCTTGTTGAGAACATGAAAACAATTATATCCTAATCGAATTCAACTTATTATACTTTATTAATTGTGCTCGATTTGTAATTTTTTTATTGAATTAAGGCAAAAAAAATCATGCGATACATACCAAAGGGATATTTTCAGCAGATCTCCTGTACATCGGAATATTTTTGTTCTTTTACTCTTAATAATCAATTCTTGAAAACATGGAATCAGAAATCAATTTAAACAGCAGAAATTTGTTCTGAAGCTGGCTGGTTTATTTCATTCAGAGGATGAAAGAAAAACATGAAATTCCAAATAATCTTCTGTTTTACTTTTATCATGTTAAAGCGTTACTATTAGATTATTATTGATATCATCAAGACAATCCAGTTTTGAAACTCTCCTTGCAAAAGATGGTAAAAAGTAATTTATTTAGAAATTTATTTAAAAATTGCAAAGAAACTTGGGCAAATTAGATCTTCATAAATCGAGATTGAAATGGGAAGTGTATATGGGTATTACGATCCACCATGATGCCTTGAGATCAATTTGTAAAGATAGCACGTCTAAGTTTATTAATGTTTGATGTAGCTTGGTTCGTTATGTTGTTGTTAATGCAATTGTACTCAATTGCACGGAAATTGAAGAAATATAATTTAAGTTATTTCAGATGTATTAAGGGATAAGCCCTTTTTACATTCAAATTGGCAAACGTTAAACATTTTTGGACAGTGCTTAAGGGATTTCTAGAGAACGTTTTGAAGATTAATTTACCAATGAAATAAAGATTGTTTTATTATGCAATGTGAAAAGTTTATTTTTTGATTTTCAGTTTGATTATGTATCAAATAGTATTTTTAATAGTTTGGTGATGGTGAAATCAGGATATATAGGAATTACTGGGAAAATCAAGATTGATTTGGGTTTACAGAGGTGGCATCTGGACTTGTGGACACTGATGCCATAGGGATAAAATTCACGTATAATTTACTTTTGGATTATGCGTTTTTCCCAGAAGTATGGAGCCTCTGTCCGGACTATATAGGTTTATATATATATATATATATCTATATATATATATATATATATATATATATATATATATATATATATATATATATACATATATATATGCCTGAAATTCGCTGTGGTGGATTTTCTTTGACCCATCGGTATTTATTATGTTTTAATCTTAATCAACCTTTTATTTCCTTTTTCCTTTCTTTGAGGGATTTTTGGGGGTGGGATGAGGGAGGGTATGGGGGCTGTACTGTATATTAAAAATCTTAGATAATGTATTTTGAAAAGGTGAGTAGTTTTCTAACCACGGTTACAGTGTGGTAGTGCTTTACGTTCAGTGATTGATAAAAGTTCAGTCGTATTGTTTTGTCTATGAGTGCTCCTGCAACATCTGTGACCATGCAGTCGTCTGTTTCACCCAGTAAGTGACACTCTGGGCAATGTAACAGCATGTGCTGGGAGATAAGCCTCAAAACCTGTAGCTATCTCATTTATTGCCTTATATTCATTGGGTATGCGGTACAGTTGAGCTATCACATTTATACATTTTCTAGGTTCCCCAAGGTATTCCTTTCAAGTTCGGTGATAAGGAATCAAATCTGGAACGATGAGAAATACAATAAATACGAGGCTACGTATGATACAATATAATTGGTTACACAGACTATACATTACACCGCAAAAGTTAAATAAATGGGACCCAACAGTATCTGATAGATGTTTTCGATGTAAAAAAGAAATGGGAACAACAATTCATGCAATCTGGACATGTGAGAGAGTAGAAAAATTTTGGGATGATCTCAGTCAGATAGTAAATAAAATAACAGCAAACAATATACCAAAGAATCCAGAGATCTTTCTCCTAAGTAACATAACAAACAAAGAATTTGGAATTGATTTGGAGGATGCACAAAAAAGATTTGTTAAGATAGCCCTAGCCGAACAAAAAAATGTGTTATGTCAACCTGGAAATTGGAAGATAATTTGAAAATACAACTATGGTATATAGAAATGAATAAATGTATTCCATTAGAAAAAATAACATATAGTTTAAGAAATAATATTGAAATATTCGAACAAGTATGGGAGCCTTACATTAAATACAATAGCGAAAACCTACCAGGGACAAACATTACCTAAGTTGATGGAAGGAGAAGGAAAGAAAAGAATGGACTCAGTAGAATTTCTGGTGTATTTTTGTTGAATGACAACATTGTCTGACTGGCTTAATGCAACCTAGATTGTATACCTAAAATGGATGAGAGGGGGGTGGGGAGTGGCTTGGGAGGAGGGAGCGAGGGAGAAAAAGTCACTGTATATGTGTGAAAAAGAAAAAGTGTATATCATGGCTAGTGTGATTTATGGTGTGAAAAATAAAAAATAAAAAAATTAAAAATCTGCAGTGAACAATATCTGATGTATTAACATTACCCGTGCACATTTGCATATCCAGTTATACGAGAGAGTATCCCAAAGGACCTTTCCACAATCCCACCACAAATCTGCTAAATTTTCCTATTAGTAACTCCAAATATCAAATGGAGGAGGTAGTCATCTGCCAACCCCGATTTATTGCACTTTTTCCCATTCTTAAAAAGATCCATAAACATCGAAAGTAGTTTCACACATACCATTGACGTGTCAGACGTTGGCCATAGCGCTACCATTTCTCAGATAACACTCAGACTTCATCCCGGGTGCGAGGATTATGTTCTGCGGATGAGCAGTGACATTTACTGTGGCCCAAGTATGTGTCTCTTTGCATTTCTAAATTAGGGTTGTTATGTTATAATATCTGGAAGCTTGATAGATCAGGCAATACCATGGACACATTCACGATGTCTCCAAGTTGCCCATCCACTCCTGGAAGGTTTTGTGATTATAAGGGACTTGGATTTTCATTAGTGGCGTACAAGCAGTGTGGCGCAAAAATAACAATCTGATCTTCCCACTAAAGCAGCTGCATAATTTGCATACTTATTACATCCATTCGTCTCCTGTTTCGAAATTATTTCTGTGTTCCATCAGACAATCAATGTTTTTGAATCGGTTCGAGATCACGAAGCCAGCAAGCCACAGTATCCGAATCGTCTTCATCCTGAATAAATCGAGGACTAAATGTGATAAAAACTCATAATAATCATTAGTCTAATAATGCTACACCACATGATTATTATTAAATAATTCAGCTTCTTCTTTAATTATCAAACACAACACTGTACTATATAATACAGTAGTTGTTCACCTGATACTGATACTGATACTTGCAGTCAGACGAAGTGAGAGGAAACTTCCAGGCAAAGTTCCAAGCAAAGCTCGAGGATGCAAACTGTCTCACGGACACGTCTTCTGAAACCCTCTGGGACCAGGTGAAAACGGCCAAACTGCAATCCACTAAAGAGGTACTGGACTTCTCCTCAAAGAAAAACAAGGACTGGTTTGACGAAAACAACCAGGAAATGCAAGAGCTGCTGGCAAAGAAACGATCTGCCCACCAGGCTCACCTTGAAAAGCCTTCCTGGCCAGAGAAGAAACGAACCTTACATCTCACATGCAGCCATCTTCAGCGCAAACTCCGGGAGATCCAAAATGATTGGGGGGTTAACCTCTCCAAACGAACCCAGCTTAGTGCGGACCTTGGCGATTTCATGGGTCCTTATGAGACACTAAAGGCTGTGTATGGCCCCCCACCCCGTCCAAAGACCTCTGTACAGCTTAGACGGTGATGTCCTCCTCAGCGACAAGATCTCCATCATCAATCGATGGTCACAACACTTCCAATCTCTTTTCTGTGCCAACCGCTCAGTCCAAGCATCCGCCCTGCTCCAGCTCCCTCAACAGCTCTTGAATCTAGGGCTGGATGAGGTCCTTACCCGGGAAGAGACATATAAGGCAATTGAACAACTGAAAATTTGCAAGTTATGGATAGAATCCCCCTCCCCCAGACGTCTGGAAGGCTGACGGCAATACTTTGCATGCGAAACTGCATGACTTTTTCATGATCTGTTAGGACCAAGGAAAGCTGCTTCAGGACCTTCGTGATGCCATCATCATCACCCTGTACAAAAACAAAGGCGAGAAATCAGACTGCTCAAACTACAGGGGAATCATTCTGCTCTCCATTGCAGGCAAAATCTTCGCTAGGATTCTCCTTAATAGACTACTACCTAGGGTCGCCGAAAATGTCCTCCCAGAATCATAGTATGGCTTTCGCGCAAACAGATGAACTACTGACATGGTCTTTGTCCACAGACAGCTCCAAGCAAAGTGCAGAGAACAAAACAAAAGACTCTACATCACTTTTATTGACCTCACCAAAGCCTTCGACACCATGAGCAGGAAAGGGCTTTGGCAAATACCAGAGCACTTCGGATGCCCCTCTAGGTTCCTCAACATGGTTATACAACTGCACGAAAACCAACAAGGTCGGGTCAGATACAGCAATGAGCTCTCCGAACCCTTCTTCATTCACAACAGCGTGAAGCAAGGCTGTGTCCTCGCACCAACCCTCTTTACTATCTTCTTCAGCATGATGCTGAAACAAGCCATGAAAGAGCTCAACAATGAAGACGATGTTAACATCCGGTACCGCACAGATAGCAGTCTCTTCAATCTGAGGCGCCTGCAAGCTCACACCAAAACACAAGTGCAACTTGTCCGTGAACTATGCTTAACAGATGATGCCGCTTTAGTTGCCCATTCAGAGCCAGCTCTTCCACACTTGATGTTCTGTTTTGTGGAAACTGCCAAAATGTTTGGCCTGGAAGTCAGCCTGAAGAAAACTGAGGTCCTCCATCAGCCAGTTCCACAACATGACCACTAGCCCCCCCCCCCCCCAAATCTCCATCGGGCACACAGAACTCAAAACGGTCAACCAGGTTACCGACCTCGGCTGCACCATTTTATCTGATGCAAAGATCGACAACGAGATAGACAACAAACTCGCCAAGGCAAATAGCACCTTTGGAAGAC
This sequence comes from Narcine bancroftii, assembly GCF_036971445.1. Classification (NCBI taxonomy): domain Eukaryota; kingdom Metazoa; phylum Chordata; class Chondrichthyes; order Torpediniformes; family Narcinidae; genus Narcine; species Narcine bancroftii. The sequence goes on along the minus strand of NC_091476.1, from coordinate 78,260,806 downwards.
TACACAAAAGAGTCTGGAAAAACAACCACGTGAAGAAACACACAAAGATCAGCGTGTACAGATCCATTGTCATACCCTCCTGTTTGGCTCTGAATCATGGGTCCTCTACCAGCATCTCCTATGGATCCTAGAACGCTTCAATCAGCGCTGTCTCCGCTCCATCCTCAACATTCATTGGAGTGACTTCATCACCAACATCGAAGTACTCGAGCTGGCAGAAGCCGCAAGCATCGAATCCACGCTGCTGAAGATCAAACTGCACTGGCTGGGTCACGTCTCCAGAATGGAGGACCATCGCCTTCCCAAGATCGTGTTATATGGCGAGCTCTCCATCGAGCTCTGCGGCAAAGATGAGGTACAAGGACTGCTTAAAGAAATCTCTTGGTCCTGCCACATTGACCACCGCCAGTGGGCTGATATCGCCTTCAACCGTGCATCTTGGTGCCCCACAGTTTGGCGGGCAGCAACCTCCTTTGAAGAAGACCACAGAGCCCACCTCACTGACAAAAGACAAAGGAGGAAAAACCCAACACCCAACACCAACCAATCAATTTTCACTTGCAACCGTGCCTGCCTGTCACCGCATCGGACGTGTCAGTCACCAACGAGCCTGCAGCAGACATGGACATACCCCTCTATAAATCTTTGTCCGCGAGCCAAGCCAAAGAAAAAAGAAAGAAGAAATACTGGAGCATTATTTACCTATTCACCTAATACTGTATAAAATGTAAAATTATTCAACTGGTTCAATTCTGGCTCTGTTATTCACTCTGTGGTTGACAGAGCCAACCATTCTACAATAATGGGGTTGGATCCAAGAAGTTCTGCCCTCCACATTTCTTGCAGTCGGGTTGATGAGAAAGTGCAACCATCGGGGTTGCATTGAACAACTGACACTGTTACGCATCATCACAACCAAACCTTGGTGTATGAGAGAGGGTGTCTAATTTGGAGGACATTCCAAACGCTGTGCAAACTAGAGGCTGACTGGTGTAAGGTGCGAGTTATTGCCAGAATACCAGTAGTCATTTTAGAGCTTATGTTGTGGAGGGTGACGTGGAGGGGTAACAGATTGGAAAAGGGTATGCGTAGTGGATGGCCATAAATGATCTCCGCGGGTGTTAAGCCATATCAAGTAGCTGGTATCGGCAGCAGGGAAAGCCAAGTGCCTTTAGTTTGTTCAGTAAGCTTGGCTAATTTTGACTTCAAGGTCAATTTAGCATGTTCTACTATTCCTGCTGCCAGTGGGTAATAAAAGTAATGTAACAGTTGTTTAATTGAAAAAGTATTACAAACTTCATGGTTAATAACAGCAATATAACGATGTCCATTATCTGAACTTAGGCAACAAGGAACAATAAAATGAGGGATTAACTCCTTACATAATACATGCACTATGGCAGAGGTCTTTTTGTCTATTGTTGGGAAGGCCTCAACCCATCTACTAACGTAATCTATTATTACTAAAATATATTTATAATTCTAACATCTATATCCCTCAATAAGATCCAGCTTCATTGTATCAAATGGTCCTTCTGGCAAAAGATTTTGACCATCCTGACAAGAATGATCTTTAGTTGGATTAAAACGGGCACAGGTGAGATACCTGCAGCTAAGTACCCAGGCTGCGAATTGATCAATCATACATGTTTTCCCAGCTGGAGTTACACAAAACTCAAAAACATCATCATTATAACAACCGGAACATTTCCCTAGTTCAAATTTTCTATCAGAGGAGTCCCTCTGGTGGAGTCCATATGCTTGTTGAGGAGGACTCACATTGCACTAAATCTTTGTTGACCCAATCCTGATACCATTGAATTTCAGCTTTAGTTGCTTTATCTGCTACCCTTTTAAGGTTAGAAATAAAATCCTTGCCATGTGTAGGTGCTGCAACTTTAAAAATAGCTAACATATATATGTGTTGGACTGCTTAATACAAAATCTGAAATATCTGTGTTTGGGAAATATTGGTCCCTGACGATATTATGAAGCCCCGAGTTTTTCCACAACTGTCCAAATTCATGTGCCACCCCGATGACGTACCGGGAATCAGTGTAGCTGAAAGAATGAAAACATGCTCTAGGGCGAAGTGCTCTGCCTGTTGAGCTGAAGGAGCTCCTTCGATAGCAGCGGCCTCCATGGTTTGTAAATTATGATCAATCAAGGTATAGCCTATGGATCATGTAGATTGCAAGCCAATGAAAGCACTTCCATCAGTGTAGATGGACAGATCAGGGTCTTCCAATGGGTGGTCTGTCAGGTTCAGCCGCGGTAAAAACAACGGGATGCGGGGGGGGAAACCAGCGACGACCCCCTGAGGAGGTCGGGGTGGCGTCACTGGAGTCCAGATCTGCAGTAAAACTTTTAAAATGCCTTCTGTTGAGTTGCAGCAGGAGCTGCAGTTACCTTGTTCTGCCACTACGTCAGAGAGAGCAGGGTTGAGCTTTTCTGATCCAGAGCGTATGCAACTGAATGCAGTTATTCAGCCTCTAATGAATGAGATGGTTCAAATAATAAGTTCAGAATTGAATATAGTTAAAGCACGTGTAGATGCATCTTATGAAGATTTTTTTTTAATTCAGACTGCTTACTTGGGCTGTAAACAACAACTGGCTTCTAACACAGAAAAAGAGTTGAAGGTTGAAAAATTAGTCATAGAATTGGGAGAACGCGAGAAGGAGTTAGAGAGGAAAATAGACTACTTGGAGACTCAAAGCAGAAGGAATAATGTGAAAATCGTTGGTTTACCTGAAGGTTTCGAAGAACAAGTTCCTCTTCGTTTCTTTAAAGACTGGATCCCACAAGTATTAGGGCAATAATTGTTTCTGGAGAATTTGTACTGGAAAGAGCCCATAGAGCTCTAAGAAGAACACCATCAGCTGGTCAACCACTGAGACAAGTAATAATTCGATGTTTGAATAATTTGCACAGATAAGCAAAACTTCAACTAGCAGTGCAAAATGAGAGACAACGACGAACTTCGTTATTGATTAAGAAAAGCACAGGTTTTTTTTTTAATCCTGATTTGAATCAAGAGGTCATTCAACGTCGACGTCGATTTAATCCAGTTAAAGAAGTCTTATGGCATAAAGTTTATAAGTCCACTTTTTACTACCAGGCATTGTTGAAGGTGTTTTATGGAAACGATCAATTTCGAATTTTTGAGAATCACCGTGAAGCAATGATTTTGGCTGATTTATTGCCAGATATAAGAGGACAAAGACGTAGTCCACTATTGTCTCCTAAAAAAATGTTTGTTCTGGAAACGGAAGAAATGGGAAAAACCAGAATGGAAAGAGTCCAACTTCTTCTGAAATGGGATCTTTGAGATTGGAATCAGATGATTCCTATGATGAGAATTATATGATGAAAAGAAGAATTTTCTTTTTCTTACTTTTTTGTTATTATGATATTTTAATGTTATTAATTGTTTGGCTGGGGAGGGAGAGATGTACTCTAAATTCTTTACCTGTCATCAGCCACTGGTGGGTGACCCACACCCAATTATTGTTTAGGGATTACCACACTTTGGTAGTTGGTTTTTTTTGGAGGGGGATTTTTTTTTTCATTTTTTATGTTAGGTAGCTTTTAAGTTGTGATTTTTTTTCCTATTGGAATGGCTATATACGTTGATATTATTAATATTTAGTAATAATAGTAGATAGGTCAAAGTTGAATTTTGCTACATTTAATATTTGAGAATTAAACAGTTCGATTACGCATAAGCGAGTCTTGGCATATATTAAGAAAATGAATATTGATATTGCTTTTTTACAAGAAACATATTTGAATGTGAAGGAAAGGCTAAAATTAAAGAGAGACTGGATGGACAAGTATATTCTTATTAAGTTAATTCTGTGCTAAAGGAGGAGTCAGACTCAGCTAAAATAATTAGCATCTTAAGCTCTTTCCGGGACTAAGAATGAAGTACATTGAGAGCATGACAGATTAACTCAATTCTGCAACAGTTGAGACATTCAGGAACACCCATCCTGCATTTGTGTCCGGCGCATTTCACCAACGGATCATCATCGTGTGATTGCACTTTGCCTGTGTGTTCAGAATATAAACGTTCATGCCGGTTCGTCCGCATGTTTAACTCCAAATTAAATCACGGTAATGAAAGCAGAGATCACAGTTCGGACTAAGGTAAATATCACGACAATATAACACTTTCCAACATAATGACATTTCATTACAAATGGCTGAGCATAACCTCGTTTAAACATTTACATAGTCTCTGCAGAATTGTGTACGATTGTAAAGTCACTTTCATCCTCCTGCACAAATAGCTCTGAGCGATGTAAGGAAGCGTGGTCAATTTTCTTATTCTCCGTTTCTATGTGTGATAAAATGAAGAACAAAATGTACTTTTCTAAATGTGACTACACTGAGAAACGGTTTGTAAATACTTTACCAACAGACATATCTTCGACAGAGCTGCGGAAAAAGAAGGAAATAAGAAAGCAACACGCGAAAACGATCAATTCAGATGAAAACTGTAAATAAATGTTGCTCTTATCCGCGTGGAGAATGATAATTGGACGAAATAAAATGCTGGACAATCCCATAATGTTAAGACAATAGACACAGTGTTACACTGCTGCATGATAAAGTTCATCAACATGGCAGATTTCATACTCTTCATAAAAAAGTATTTCGTTGGGCAAGTGATGGGTTTCACCTCAACTGACGAATGACTACCATTATTGAGTGAAGATTTGGTGCAGTACGCCAGGTAAATAGATTTAGAAAGTTAATGGTGTGTTTCAAAGTCGGGACCTTCAGTCCACATGATGACATGAGTAATGTTATCCACCTCTTTCCCAACTTCTTCCGAGTCCTTATATTCACAATGACTCTCTGGGCATCATTTCGCATTCCACGCTATATCTTCATTTCATATCTTTCGGACATGTAGATATATCCATAGTGTCTCGAATGAATCCATTCCCACCTGCTGCCCTGTTCTTGTTAACATAACTGTCTCTGCCCCATCAGTTCAAGTGAGCATTGCTTCTGGTAAAGTACATTTGCAATGACACACTTATTCAAAACGTGAGGCTTCTCTATCAATGCTGTAAAATCGGACAGCATCTAAAACACCTCGAAGTTTCAGACATATGCCACAGGACCAAGAACGCCTCCGTTTCTTAGTCCATTAATACTTATTTTTATGGTTCTATCATAGCAGGTTGGACAGCATGAGTGGAATAAGTTAAATTCTTGTGATCTTGGGTGGACACTGCATTATGATTGAGAGTGGAGAAGATAGGTGGACATAAAAAGGAAAATTATCTAACTGGGCAAAAATTGTATTGGTAATCCATGGAACAAATGGAATTACATCCAGATTAATAGTCAGGGATACTTTGTCGAGAGAGAGGGATTTGAATTTCAATTATATCCATGAAATGTAAATACATATTTGAACCCAGCATTTCACTCCTACTATTATTTCGACAGGTAAAACGTCACAATCAAGTTAAGATGTTTTATCCCCTTTGTGCTTTCTGTCTCAGGAAAAACAGGCAACACATCTCAACTGTTGCTAATTCATTGCATCAGTTAGAAACTTCTTGCCTACAGCTCTCTTTAAACTCATGATAAAGATATATTGCACTTTTTTTAAAACCAATGAAGTAAGACAATCATCAATACAGGTACTATTTCTGATGATGCTTATAGCCTGCGAACCCAATTACAATTCATTGTCTTCAGCAGATTTCCTGAGATCAAATTTGTTCAACTCCATGATGAAGGTTCTCCAAATAAATGAATTGTCATTCTGTATTTAATAATATCTTTCCTGTAATTGTCATTAGGCCACCATGACAATCGTAGAAATCACAATCCTCTGATGGTATTTTCACTTGAGAAACATCTGCAGCAAATACAATACGCTCTTTACAAGACCTTATCTGAGGACGCCTGTTGAAGTAATGGTTAAGTCTGGACCTTGTAAAAGTTGAGAATTCAATGACACTCCTTGAAATGATGCTCCACAATCAAACTCTCCATGTGGAGGTATTACTCCATGATATGCTAAATCCCATTTTCCATTGTCTCTTCTCTCCTCGCTATCTTCTGATACCTTTTCCATGTTAACCTTGGTTATCATAGCCTACATGAAATTGGTATATTCCAATTTGAAAGGAATGACTTAAACTGATTTTTTTTTTCAAATTCAGCAGACGCTGTTATGCAGTTATTTTATTATATGGTATGCAAATTAATCATTTCTTCCAAAGTAATGCAATGCATGAATGTCCGGCGACATGTTTCACATATTTGAAACTATATCAAAACTCTTTATCCTCTTTCGATAGGTTTTGAACAACATTGTGACACTCAGGGAAATCAATTTTAAACTTTTTTTTCCCCCATAGATCATTAAAGTTGACAAATGTAATTCTGATGACATTAACATTCGACAACTCTTGACCATTATTCATTTAACGTCCCAATGGTCCGTTAAATGTCCATCTGTGCAACGTTTCCACAGTATACTGTCCGTCATTTTGACTCCTTAATATTTCTTCAAGTTTGATAGCCTTTGATACATCTAATTTAATTAACATGTCGGTTTTATCATCAATAATGGGTACGCAAAAGTCTTTTAGATGATCCCACAGTTGGATATCATCCTGAAATTGAATATACCCCTTATTCACAGGCATAGTCTTCTCAGTATATACACTATGGAGATCTCAAAATTCATTGCTATCTGGCTCGGCAATTTGTAAACCTGAAACTAGATTATGTCAAAATTGTATTTCATCATTCATTGTCTTCAACATGTTCTGTGATATTTTTCCATGAAGATTAAGTTGATTCATTTTTGCCACCGTCCACAATGATGCTGTACTTTTACATTAAGATATGCATACGTCTTCAGAATGAAGCACCCTTTTTTAGATTTCACCTGTAAAGGAACTATCGAGTGAGTTTTGTCACCGACGTCATTAAGACTTTTGTATGAACCGAAATTGTCGCATTCTCTTTAACTATGTCTTTAGTCTTGAATTCAGATTATTTGACTTAATTTTCAACATTACTTCGATGAATATGCAATACCATGCGACGGTGTACTTGTTATAGATGTCTTTGAAGACATTGAAGATCTTCCTGCGCTCATAACCCTTGACACACTGTCATCAGGATTCACATTTAATCATTCAAATACCGTTGTTTGGGTCTTTATCTTCTGCATTTCGCTCGGTACAGCACCAGTACGGCTTTCCAGTGTACATTCATCTGACCTGGTAAACGCGGACTCTCTTTTAAGTTTAAGAATAACTTTGGAAAATTACGTGGATATACGTGGATATATTACCTCTAAATCATCCATTGAGGTCTGCAGTGTCTTAATTGAGTTTTTGTTCTGATTGATTGTTGAAGCTGCCTCTGCTCTGGTCACTGACTTCAACCATCCACAAAGCGTTATCCATTTGTCTTGCTGGCTCAACTATCGATGAGAGTTCTGTTATAGGAGCTGATTGCTCTAGTACTTCCTCGACGATAATATTTTCTCCATATTGGATTTTGCACACAAAAGCCTGTCATTTGTCCTATTTTTCAAATGTAAACATATTTGTACTTTGTGTAATACCTTTAAGGGTATTTCAGGCTGTCTTAGGTCTATGTTCTGTAGTATTCTGTACAAACTGGTTGCGTTATCTATGTTTATAGAACACAGAATATGGGCTTCCTGACAATTTGCCTGTTAGGTCTCTTTGGTAGCTCCAAGTTCAACAGATGTCCTGCAAAGATTATTCAACTTAAACGGAATATTTGACGACATTGTAGAATTTTCTGCGGACTTTCTTTAAATATTAACTTCATTCTTCTAAACAAATCCATAATTTTATAAAAACAATTTATCTTTGAATAAATTGCAGGAGACACGTCCTACTTTTAATGTTTCTCGCTGAAAACATGTTACCTTCCAAGAGAAGTATGCTTCAATATTCCGAATTGTATCCTGTTCACCAAATAAATCAAACTTCGTAATTGAAGTGTAAATATTTCAAATTTTCCATTTTTTTAAGCGAATAAAGATTGACATAGCTTTGTACTTCATAACGATGAGTTAAACAAAGCATATTGGAAATAATAAAGATACTCAATGTCAAACCCTTATATGGGAAAAAATAGTTGGCAAAGGGAACCTGTGCTTTTGATGTTTATTTATATCTAATTCAGTCGAAATTGCAGGTGCATAGCAGGTATAGTCAATGCGCAAGTAATTAGGTACATGAGCAGTGTAAACATTACAAGAAAATACTGAACAAGAAGGACAGCTAACAGATGACCCTAACCCTTGGCAGATAATGCGAAAGAATTTCCTAGGCATTCAATGGGTATATTAAGAACAGCTCACAGTGATTAACCCACCTAGAATTCATTCCTCGTAACACCTATAGGTGGTTTCCAAAGTATTCCGTGACATACATAATCACCTCAAACACCTTACTAAGTATAGCCGCAGACGAAAATTATGCATGATTGCATCGACATGGAGACTCCAGGAGAGATCCGCAGAAATATTGACTTTTTTATAAAACATGTATATTTGTTTTTACATGGAACCTGATAAAAGTCCATCTCATCCCTCCAGCCGATAGCGCAAAATTATAGCCACTAACATTCGACCATGATGAGTTTTGACCATGGATTGAAATAATAGCTTTCGAGAAATATCAAAGCTATGTGCATGATTAGAACCCCCCTCACTATCACTAACACTGTAAAAAGCCTTCCGCAAAAACCAATACGTAATGTGCCTCACCAGATATTTTCACGAGGAAATTGAATTTGCTGATATTATCTATTACTGGGCTCTCGGAGTGGACAGAGCCGTGTTGTTCTGACTTCACCTGAAGTCCAAAATCATCTCATTTTTATTGTTAAGTTTGAGCGCAAGGTGTGTGCGTGACGCTACTCAAAGGGTTAATCTATACCCCTCCGATACTCTTTCTCATTACTGTTTGCCTGATGAAATAACATATGCAACTCTTTGGATAGTCGGGGACTGATTAGAACCAATCAACTTGGTTTTGTTCTAGATTAGTCTTTTCAACACATCGGATAGATTTTTGGCCATTTACCAGGTAGCTGAGAAAAGGTTGTTGTCTTCTTGGATTTCGTAAGGCATTTGTCAAAGTACATGAATGTTCAGCCACTCGGTTTTCATGGAACATATAAATTATAGAAAACAAGAGCACATACATCCTACTGTTAGTTTCTTCTAGTCTGTTTGGAAATATAATTGCGCTAGTCCCACTGACTGCACCCATTCCACAATACTCCTGTCCCCTGTCTTTCATGTATATATAAGAGTTATTCTTAAAACTTAAAAGTGAGCCCGCATTTAACAGGTCAGATGGCAGTTCGTTCCATACTCACACCACTCTCTGAATGAAGAGGTTTAACCTCCTATTCCCGTCAACATTTCCCACATGGACATTCGTATTTATCTCTCCCAATCTTAGTGGAAAAATGCCTAAGCTAATTTATTCTGCTTACACACCACTTATCAACCTCTACGAAATATACCCTCATACACTAAAGCTTCAAGTAATATAGTCCTAAGATGTTTAAACTTTCCCTGTAACTCAACTCCCGCTGACTCAACAACCTCCAAGTAAATCTCTGCAGCCTTTCGATGTTCCTGAAATAAATCAAGTAGTTTCCCGATTATAACTGCACACACAATCTGGCATCATCAATGTCCTATACAATCTCATCACTGCATACCAACACATGTATTAATATTTTGGTTTGTGATGACCACTATTCCAAAAGCTGACATTCCAACCCTGTCCATGTGCAACCCAATCGGTATTTCCAAACACCTTTGTTCTCTCACTCCACTCGGTGTCCTTACATTAACAATGAACGAGCTTCTTTGGTTTGTCCTTGCAAAATAGAAAATCGCACTCTTGTCTGCATTCAAATGTACTTTCCATTTTGTGGCTCATTTTTCCACTTGGTGAGATCCCTTTGCAAAATTTGAAATCCTGCATCGCTGTCCAAACACCTCCAGTTGTAGTGTCATAAAAACAGCTGACCCAATTTCCCACAGGACCATCATGTTGAAGTAATAAAATGAAATCGACAATGTCTGCTCAGGATAATTTTTATAGTGGTGTGTAATTATTGCTTCTCGTTCTGGAGGCCTTTGTGTTGTGGTGTAGTTCAGCGACTGGTATAATTACCTATGATTTTGTCCCCTATGCTAAATGATCAGAATGATAATTTGGTAAATAGATCCAGCCCGTTTACAGATGACACTAATATTTCAGGCATTGCGTACAAAAATTAAGTTTTTAAAAGCTGGACAAAGGCGCTAAATAATATCTAGTAGAATTTAATGCGGACAATTGAACCGTTGGACTTTGTAAAGACAAACCAATAAAGGACATTAGCCATAGAATTGAAGGTTCTGGGAATTAAAATGCATAACTCACGGAAAGAGGCGCCTTTGTCAGTTAGGATAGTCAATAGTACTTTTGGATTATTTGCCTTCATGAATAAAATTATTTAGTACAGGTGTTGTGCTGTTAGGGTAAATTTTTACAAGACATTTGTAATGCCAGCTTTTGAGTATTATGGGCAGTTATGAGCATATATAGGGTATAAAATATATAATTATGTTAAAAAGGTTGCAGGGAAGGTTTACATGGATGTTTCCAGGAAAACAGGTTGAACGACACAAGGAAAGGGTGAACAGCTTAGAGCTTTATTCCTTGGATCTTAAAATAACGAGGGGAAATCTCATGGAGGTAATTAAAATTAGATGTGGATAGACAGTATCAATGGGGGACTGGTTGGAAACGGGAGGACGTCTTTGAAATGTAAATTATTTGTAGGAACATAGATGAGTAAGTCTTAACACAGAGAGTGGTGGGAGTGTAGAACACGCTGCCTCCTGAAGTTGTGAATGCTGGGTCATAAACAAGATTTAATATAGTTTGGACACATTGATGATGGGAGAGATATGGAAGGCTATCGGCTGGCCGCAGGTCCGTGGGTAAAGACATATAAAAGGTGTGGAACATAATAGAATGATTGAACTTGTTTGTACCTGTGCTTCAATGTTTTATGTTTCAACAAAAAGGCGATGCAGCTATCACGTTAAAACATTTTAAATCAGAGTACGTGGTGAATTACAGGATTCTTCATCATGTGGTTGTACAGAGAGGCGTGCATGCATACGGATTTCCGTGAATCTCATGGGTTGTATTCTTTAATCGTGTGTTTGCAATAACTATAGTTAGAAGTTCAGATTATGATATAATAGTTAAAATTGAGTGTTTTCAAAATTAAACACTGTCATTACCTGTCTCGGCTCGTTCCGTAGTTCGTAACATAGCCGTGATTTAATGTTGCAGTTTGGCGACATTTTTGTGGCAAAATATGTATTTTGCGTGCGATTGTAGTTATCCCATTGGACGACGTATTGATACGAGCCCTAATGACGGTATTGTCCGTGCTAAGGAGAGTAATGGCATTTATGAGCCGGACAAGCGGTGCTTGGTGATCGAGCTGTAAATCAGGAGATTGCCCTGATTCCTTCCTTGAATTATTCAGCGGGCTGGTGTGACATTGATCTCTTTATCTTATTTGTCAGGGTAAATGTGGTGAAGGCCCTAATGCTGAGCAAACAGGAGATTAGCAAAGGAGTGATTCTGGATATTTCTGATATTTCACCGATTTATTCTGCCGACTGATTCAGATAAGATATTAAGATGAATTCTGAGGCGATATTCGATTTGTGAGTATTTTCTTTTTTTTATTCGCGTGCACTAACGCATGATGATTTTCAATCTTAAACCATGTAATGTTCACTTCAAAGTATTATGCAAAATCTAAACGATGTAAAATGATTAATTATACATGTTTGTTCAGTACCGTCCATGTGGAGTAATGATATCAATTATATCCCAAAGGTAAGGGTTATTTTCCTGTTAAAAATTGTAGTCTTTCAATGCGTCATTTCGCAGACTGAAAGATACATTGAACCAACAACAAACGAATTAGGAACTGCAAGGTTAATATGGGGGCAATTTTGAACAAAATGCTTCGCATCACAATTGAAAATTAGAAACTGTACTATCCTGCCTTGGCTATATTTGCAGTTCTTGGTATGTACGCAGCGATGACGTTTATAAAGAGATTGATATTTGCTGATATACTTTTATTTCCTTTGCTATGTTGTAACGACAAATTTAGTAAAATATCCAGCGTGTCTCGGGTGTGAATCTGTCACACTCTGCCTCGTCTTGTGACTGTAATATCAATGGCGTCTCTTGATAGGAGGTGAGGAAGAATAAATATAAAATATTGCATGATATTACATTCATTTTTTTAAATCGTGTCTCGCAACAAAAGTACTGTCAATGCTGTAAACCTTACCTAGTGAAATTAGGTTAGCACATTTAGAAAGGCGAAGAGAGCAACGCTGTTACAGCACCAGGTATCGGGATTGGGGTTCGAATTCCTTCTGAAATTCAGGAGTTTATGTGTTATCCCCGTGCCTCAGTGGGTTTCCTACGGGTCCTCCGGCTATCCTAACTGGCCAAAACGTACAGGGAATTGTTGTTGCCAAATTGGGAGAAATTGTGGGCACCGGCACGTGGGGTGAAATGTCATGTTACCGGGCTGTATTTTCAAAAAAAAACAGTCATATATGAGGAGTTTCGCCTGTGAGGCAGATGATGCGAAATATCGATATTTCAATTTTTTCAATCTGTGCACCAGTCAGTGTCAATTACAGTATGGTGCCTTGGGTGCACACTTGCATATGGACAGAATAATAAGTAGTCTTGTTATTATTTTTTTTAATATTCTGGCAACCTCCGGGTTGAAAACTGTCGTCATATGTCCCATGATTAAGTGATCGCATATGATTTTCGAGCGGATAAGATGGAGATCGAATACAGTGTACAATATACGTTGTATATCCATCCATTAGCGAGCAAAAATGAACACGGTGCCAGGCAGCTTTTCAGCTTTAGGCAAAGTGTGAAGGGGTAAGGACGTCGAGGCGAGTGCTTGCCCTGATCAAACGCCTCCCGTTGGTTAACACGTCGCTGATGGCAGCCATCCAGGTTAAAGAAGGATTGCCCCTCAATGGTCTGTTTGAAGACCATGCTCACTGGCAGTTGTCATGCTAATCGTTTGCCCACCTTGTCTTCTGATGTAGACATCAATGGAAGCTTTTTTTCCACGTTGTGTCACAGCTGCCAGCCCCTGCTACCAGACTGACATGTGCTATTTGCCCATAGCTGGGGCCCGTTCCAGGTACGGATGCCTGGGCGAGCTGAAACCGTGGATTTGAAGTCAGAGTTGCCTTCCCTTAGCCTTTGTCTAAAGAGGCAAATCCTTCAAGGCAGCAAGTGGTTTTAAATCTGATTTTGCCGTCTTTTAGCCTTTGCCTAAACAGGCTTTGCCCACAAGGCATCTGGTGAGATCCAAGACAGGTCTCCTAGAACGCCCCAGTGCACATGCAGATGCTTGCGAAACGCGGTGTCAATCTAATCCGGCTTGGCCAGGCTGGTAATGGCGAAGATGTCATTGGGCTTAGGGGGCGAGCAGGAGCGACTTACGGCCGGCCACCGAGAAGGAGGTCTGGGCCTCCTGGCACTGCTTGGGCGGGACAGGTGGCTTCTCGGCACTCCAGGCCTCGCTGTTGCCCGGCTGCTCGCTGTTGCTGCCGGGCAGGTCCCCGACTGCGAGGAAGCTGGGGTAGGTATCGCCCTCAGCCAGGTGGGATGCGGGCCTCCTCCTTGCTAGTCGGCCATCGGAGGGCCATAGGCTGGACGCAGCCATGATGCTTCCATCATGGCGACTCCCCAGTGTATATGCAGTGCGGGTTGTCCAGCCGAGCGATGACTGGTTTCAGTAGAGTATACAGACACTTTTAATTGTGCAGTTTCTAGTAGTTTCATACGGTGAAGAGCACTGTAACTCCTATACATCCTTGTCAGGTATCCTGACATTCTGGTGTCAATAATGTATTTGTTGAAAATGTTACGTGATGCTGGTAACCTGCCAGATTATTCCCTTTTCTTAGGATGCTGAGACGGTTTAACACATTTGTTCTATTTCTTCTGCACGTGTCTGAAATGCATCCACTAGGACAAGTTGTTCTATATTGTTACTGCACAAATATTAAATCTGTGATCTCTCCAATACACTGCCATTGATAGGGAAAAAGGAGTTCAAGCCTTGGCTTTACGGGACACAGAGTTACATTGAGTAAGGTCTAATTATAACTCTATTGACCTTCCGTATTTACATTCACCGTTGTTTAAAGTCAGCCAAAGTTGTCAGCATCAAATTCATAAACTGTTAAACGGCTTTCTTCCAACCAATTTTCAGTGAGCATGTTCGTAGCAAGAGACTACCTTGCGGGCCCCACGTATGAGGATTTTCCTGGAGGTTGCGTGTGGCCAAACCTGTCTGATTGTGGTCATTTAATCTAGATACCATGACTTCAGTTGTAGGGTGTGTTAGAAAGCCAGGGTTTCCGCGCTTTGATGATATTCTTTTGTTGAAGGCAATGCTATTGTAACCTGATTGTTGTGTTTTTGACCAGATTTTCTAAGAGTGTGTGAAGGGAGGTAGATGGAATCTGCTATTTACCCGTTGATACAGTTTGAAAATAATTGGTAAATGTAGGCTGAACTTAATCTCAGCTATGACAAGCTGTTTGTAAGCCGGCTGAGATGGAGGTCATTTGAATAACTTCCAAATCCTTAACGAGGTCAGTGTAGAGAAACTGATTCAAATTAGTTGGGTGGTGAACGTCAAGCTCGTGGTTTCAGAAATCACAATAATCCAAGCGAGATTGCTTGGTATGAACATCGTCAAATTCCTGTCAGTTAATATCACAACAATAGACTCGACAATAATACAGATATTACATTCCTCGTATTTTGCACTATATAACGGATTTTACTGTATAATTGCAGCTAACTTTGCGACGATTGGTATCCTGCCTCGTGGAAAGTGCAGTCTCTCTAGATGCGTCTCCTCCTACCTGCTGGCTATGCCATTAGCTGATGTGCTGGTTATTTTCGTTGATCTAATATTGAGACGTATTCCCAATGTTTATCAGATGAATACTGTGAAGTCCATCTACTTGTGTAATATTCATGCTGTTATCCTTTATGCAGTGACAGACTGTTCCGTGTGGTTCACCTTTATGTTCACATTTGACCGATTTGTTGCAATTTGCTTTCGAAAGCTGAAAGATAGATATTGTACGGTAAAACAGCGACCACGGTTCTGTGAACACTGATCATACTGAGCTGTTCAAAATATATTTTTTTGGTATTTCCTGTTCACCCCTATATACAGGAGTGGTGCAACGCCATAGATGTGTTATGTGAATACTAGCGTAATGATTTGTCCGACTTGGGCAACAATTGAGCTACTACATTTCATCATCACGCCCTTTATCCATTTCGATTTGATTTTTAAGTCCAATATTTGTACAATCAGACACATATTAGTAGCCAGTAGATCCCGTCTAAGGCTTGATTCTATGCATGCCGGGATAATGTCAGAGAATAACCACAAAGACGGATAAAATCTGTTTTGCTCCTGCTGCTTATCTCGTAAATTTCATACTGTTATGGACACTACTTGCGCTCTGTTCAATACTGCGACGAATGCTATATTTAGTATATTATTCTCTCTATTTTCCACCTTATTTATTAGAAATTGGATTTATGCTCCAGATGCTGAATTGTTGCACAAACGCTTGTATTTACGCTGTGACCCAGACGAAGTTCAGGGAGCAGTTGATGATAATCATTAAATCTCCATTATACATGTCCATAAGCTTAATCAAAGGTCGCTAAATAATTTAGAACCTAGAAAAGAGTACACTACATAATTGTTCAGGTCCCTGGGCCTAGCCATATACACCTCTCAAGAACTGTCTAAACTCTTCCTATCATTTTACCATTACTTTCCTTTCATTAATGTTATATTCTAATATCTCTTGTATGTCCCACATGTTTCGGTCACCACTATTATCCATATAAAAGCATTCCTCACACCTACAATTATCGGTGCTCATACAAACAACATATCAATGATATTCTGGCCATCACGTTTTGCATATACGTTATGGTGTTTCCTATTGCTATCGTGGGAATACATGCTACTTGTCTAGCATTTCCATGCCTCTCATAAAAATCTATTTATTCTCCTCTGATCCTTGCTCACTCCAAATTCTAAGGTCTCAGATCAGTTAACCTTAGTTCACAAGACACACCCGACAAATGGCAATGATCATCAGTATTATTCATGATGTCATTTGGGCATTCCCATTATCTGAATTCAAAAAATATTCATCATAGAACTGAAGAACTATCATTCGCCAAAAATACATTTGACCCAGCGAATCTGGTGTCTGAAGTAAATGGGAATTAAATCATTCCTCACTTCATCAAATTTCTGTGTTCTGTGCAAATCTTAGCAAAATTGGGAATTCACCTCCAAATATGGTAATCGCTCCCCAGTTTGCCACTTATTTTCCTGCGTGATCTCAATTTATTCAGCAGGACACTTTATCCATTCTTCTGATTTGTATGCTGGATATGAATTTGTTAATACATTTGATGGTATATTTCCTCCGAATTGTTTTTTTTTTTTCCGAATCAACACAGTATTAATTAATTTTTCTTGATTTGTATTTTATTATATGTGTCCGTCAATCTTCACGTTTCCATGAACTTTATTCAGCGTGGCATCTGTCCAATGTGTCCGTGCCGCCTACTACGATCGATCTGAGCCAGATCCTCAGATATATGTAGGGAAATTTCATCATTCTTTCAACTGTTTTGCAAAACATGCTTTTGCCGAGGTCACTTTCCTCCATTTTTTTGCATAGCACTGCACTGTTTTCAGTACAATATGACATTGTGTAGTCTTCCTTCAAGCATTCTGACAACATGTCCTCAAAGTGCAGTTGGCCGAATGATACAATTATTGAAAATGCAGACATTCCGGCTCGAGAGTTGACTTCGATTTTACAGACCATTTCTCACCAGGTGATCTTCATCAGAGAACTTACGTAACGCTGCAGTGGTTGGTCAGGTTTGCATAAATGAAGTTTTTTAGGGTTCCATATCTCACATCCATATAGAAAGGTTTATATTACAACGGTACTGTACACTTTGCTGTAGGTGGCACATCTGGCACATATTGGTGTATTTTTTACGGGAAACTTAGGAAATGCCGAGTCTGGTATTGTTAAATAAAAGGAGCATTGAATCACTCGGTGAGGGTGCACAGTGTAGTCGAGTCGTCAGTCAACATTATAAACATTAAAGTTGTAATTGAATCTAAGGGTAAAAAATACAATGCTGGGAAATAAACAAGGTCACACTGAGTAATTTAAGCAGCAAGGATATTGTTAAAATATCAAAGTTTCTCCTCTTCATCAAGGTATTAACAATTACTGCTGGCTTCCTAAAATGTCAAGTGTGAATGATTTGGGAAAGATTATGGACATAAATATTTTTAAAATGATCGAGGAAACATAGCAACCGGAGACGTGAATGGGCATGGAACTGTTTGGATAATGAAATGAAGAAGATATTTTGGAAGGGAGGGAAAAAGGAGATAGTCTGAAACAGAAGAAATTGGTTATTGCCACCTGGTTGGAGATTGACCCGATGGAAAATTAAGTATTCTTCATTTTGCTTCCTAGTGGACCTGGCAGGATGGAAGATTAGGACCAGGCCAGACATGTGAGTATAGGAGTGAAACGCCATTCCTCACCTTTTGCATGAATCACAAGGACTTCGATCATGCTGAACTATCAATGCGTCTTCCAAATGTGTTTTTATCTGGAAGCTTGCCAGTTTTTCTTATTCCTGTCCCAGTTGCTATTTCTGAATGTAAAGCTGATCTCTGCATCTCTCTCTCTCTCTCTCTCTCTCTCTCTCTCTCTCTCTCTCTCTCTCTCTCTCTCTCTCTCTCTCTCTCTCTCTCTCTCTCTCTCTCTCTCTCTCTCTCTCTCTCACTCACTCTCTCACTAAAGCACACATCTTACCTTCTCCATCAAACAATAGGAGTCAGTCTTCATTTTCATCTGTTGCTTTTGGTAAACAAGATCCCATCAGTGACTTCACCGAGCACTCATTAAAAAAACTTTCAAAATTCAAATATGTATGTCTTTGCTATTGCTTCATTCCACAACGTCAGTTCAATTAACACCCAATTATGAAGTCTCCATAGGCACTCTTCACAGATCCTGCAAAATCATTGACTGTTGACATGAAGTTTCCTGTATTTTGAAATAAGATATGTTTAAAGTATCTCTGTGGAACCTACTCTAGCTTTTCTCAATTTATCTGTCAAAAATATTTCTATATATTATGACAAACCTTTCCCCTTTAAAGGAATTTAACTCCAGAGTTAAAATTCAGTTTTAATTAAACTGATTTTAAAATCACTAAAGAAATAACATTTTGCAATATGTATAACATGTTATGATTATATAACAAGGTTGAGAGCATTTCAATACATGATCAGTTTGAACAAATTGACAAATAGTCTGCCATAGTATTAATTGAACTCCTGATATGAATAATTTGCAAATTATTTTCTTGTAATACTAAACACCAGTTTAAAATATTCTGTTTTTGTTCTTCATTTAATCAAAAACGCTAGAGGTTTGTGGGCAGTAAAGTGCACAATTGGTTCCAGAGACGTACGTAGATATATGTCGGTGACCCTAATCAAATGTACGTGCAATGATGAGTGTGGAAGGATGGCACACACTGTTGGATTCGAATTTGAAGACTGCTTCATTCCACTGGCATCAGGAGGGATTAATGCAGGTCAAAAATCTTAGGGCAATATTGCATTCAAGCCACAAAACTAAATGATGTATTTCCGATATTTTATTTTGAAATATATCATTTCGAATTGATACATGGGTAAAATAAAACTGACATTTATTTTTATTATTTCAACTTTACCTCAACTGAATGATAGTGAGTAGAAAGATTTGAATGTACGAATTACAAAATTTTTAAATTATCGATGTAATATTTCATTGAAAAAAAATTGTCAGTATAACACCATTTTTCCGTAGTATTTTATAATAAATTTAAAGAGCTTTTAATAACTGCACTTATGGACGTGTTAAAATAGGCTGTGAAGATACAAACTCTTTCTCAATCTTATTAACTCGTGTAAAGAGTGATCCAATAAAAGCAACATCTTATAGACCAATCTATTTATTAATTTTTCATTAGAAAATAGAAACTATAATATTAGTAAATGGATTGAAAATGGCTTATCGAAATTAATACATATGGATCAAACTAGATATGATAATGGTCGGTAATCTACAGATAATATAGCGAGGCTGATAAGTTTGCTACATTTTATTTCAAAAGTGGAGGACCAAAGTGAGGTTGTGTCTTTGGAAACTGATAAGGGATTAGAGCAATTATGATAAGATTTTATCTTCAAAGTTTTAGAGAAAAGTACATTGTCCTGAATGCTTATAGATTGGTTTAAAATTTTAAATAAATATATCTATTGCAAAATGAGTGCGAAATCAACAGATTTTAACATATTTTGGATTAACGCTATCAAGTAGTCTTGGTTTCCCATCTCAACAGCCTTATTTGATTTGGCAATAAAATCGTTATCTGAATCAATAAGATAGGATATAACGATTATGGTGAAGCATTAAGGTGAAGCAAGGTAAATATAATTAAAAATTGCAGATGATGTACTAATTTATTTACAGATCATTTAAATGATTTGCAACAACTTCAAATTAGAATACAATATTTGGAGATATGTATGATTATAAAATTATTTGGGAGAAAATTGACATTATGTGTTTAATTGATGGACGTTATCAAAAATGTAAGGAAATCATTGAATCTAAATGGTCAGATCTTGGAATAAATATATTTAGGTATTTGTCTGCAATACGTTTTAAAAAAACACTTTTATTTATATATTTAAAAAAGACAAACAATAAAATAACAAAATAAACAAATCCACCCACACACACACACACACACACACACACACACACACACACACACACACACACACACACACACACACACACACACACACACACACACACACACACACACACACACACACACACACACACACACTCAGCAAACCCCACAAGGAGAGAAAGAAAACATATACATAGTAGCTACTATGGTAGATGATAGTAAATATAGGCAAACACACACAAAGTTTGTCACCTCAAGACGGGTTTATTACAGACATACACAGACATTTATTACCTGCATGTTAATGAGATCGTTAGCTATGAACCATAAGCGCCCCGTACCTTTAAACAGGGGCTTCTGCTGATTCGCTGTAATTTTGTGCCCAGCACTGTTATGAAAGTCTGTGAACTGACAGTGTTGGTTCTCCTACTGCGCTTTGTGCCCGCTAAAAGCAGTTAATTACAAAGGCTGTGTGATATTTCAAAATTATTATACTTCAAAACCCATAAATTCCAAATAAGGTGACCACATCTGAACAAAAAAGGACTAATTATTATGCAAATTATATATAATTTTCCTCCACATAATTACAGGATATCAACTCATTATGCAGTGGGCTATATTTAATTCCACATTATCTGTCCATGTAATCGCAATTTCCGAACTTCCGCCAATTCTAAATGAAGAAAAACTATCTGAAACTTGTCCAAATCCAAACCTGTTAAAGATACATTGTAGCCCAGCATGAATATTAGTGGGTAAAATGGTAATTTAATTTTAAACATTTTTTTTTCAAAAAATACTCTATTTTTTGCCGAAAATGGTTGGATCTTATCACAAAGCCAAACTGCATGTATTAATGTTCCAAAATGTAGATCACATCTAAAACATAAATCATATTACTAAAACAATATAGTTTAAATTTCTCGGGAGTCAAATACAACTAATGTAAAAAAATATAATTAACTAAACTCTCTCTTGTAATAAGTAATTTAGCCACACTATCTTGGTACATAACATCCATTCTACCAGAGATAGGTCAAAAGATAATTCCTCTTCTGATTTAATTCTAAATTCACTTGAGACAGGTTTATTCATCTTATCTTGCAGCAAAGCATACATAGATAAAATAAATCCCTTTTTTAAGGTGCCTAAAAACAAAATCTCAAGCTTAGTCAAATTAGGTAGCGTCCTTTCCCTTCCAAAAGTATTTATTAACAAAAGCTGGCATTTAAATTAATCGTTTTCCAGAATTTTGACCAAGTCTTGTAAAATAAAGACACTGTCCTCTTCAAAACAATCTTCGATCGCATTTATACCTTCAGAGTCCCAAATCTTTAAAAATGCATATTATTCATTGGAAAATGAATTACCCTATTGTGATATAATGGAGTTTGTGCTGCAATCATACCCCCAAATGTATAATATAATTCCTTTTAGTCCATATCCTTAATAAATGTTTTAAGACAAGCATATTATATCCCTGTAACAAACAAGAATTCCACTTAAATTTAAATTGATAGACCTGAATCTCAGAAATACAAGCTAGCTGACCTTTAGCCCAGCTCGGAGGTTGTGTAATATCTTAAATGCTATTAACAAATTTTAATTTGCAGCCTCATAATAATTCTGAAAATGAGGCAGTTGAAGTCCCCAAAGCATATGATCAAATGAAATTTTGCGATGCTCCACCAGCTAATTTTCCTTTTAATAGATGTTTCCTTACCACCATATTCACATCCTGAAAATAATATTCTTGGAAGTGAATAGGGAATCGATTGGGAAAGATTTTGAATACGTGGAAATATATTCATCTTTAGACTATTCACACCCCCTATTAATTTTAATGGTATATTTTTTCCACTTATTCAAATCCACTTTAATCTTCTTCAATAATGATATATAAATTAATTTATATAAATATTTATAATCTCCATCAATGGATATCGCTAACTAATTTTATCAGACCATCACAATTTTGTAATCTGTTTACAATCTATATAATCATCATCTGAAATTGGTAATTTTTTACTCTTATCCCAATTTACTTTATACACAGACAATGCTCCATATTGCTCCAAATACTTTTGCAAATGTTTCAATGATTATTCCTGATGTGTAAAGTATATCAATACACCATCGCCAAATAAATTAATCTTATATTCATCTTCTGCAATCTTTAATGATTCAAATATTCTCATATTTGTCGAAGATTAAATCCAACATGGAAAGAATTTTCTTTTTTATTTATCGTGGCATGATTTTTGTTATCTCGAATATATATGTTTTTAGTATCATCATATCTTCATGCTCGGTTTTTCCAAGATTAATACAAGAGTAAGATTATGTCAGAGCATTCTATGCTATTTATATATTGTGTTTGTATGAAGTTATGGAGACAACCTATAGGTGGAGATTTAATGCAATATTATTCAAAACAATCTGAGTTCATCAGCAATATTGGAGAAAATATTGCTCCCTTTTTAAGTATAAATACTAATTCAGTACAGAGTAATTTTATTTTGTGTGATGCACTGAAAGTATATTTACAGGGGCAAATTATTAGCTATTCATAAAAAGTAAAGACACAATACTTGGCAGAAAGTTTGATGTTGGAGAAACAGATAGCTGTTTTGGACAAGGATTTATAAAAAATACTACTGAAGATAAAAAGGAAGAATTGACTAAGTTGAAACTTAGTTATAATCATTTGCTAACATATCATTTTGAAAGTTTATTCCAAAGAGCAAAACAACATTATTATGAATTGGGGATAGAGCCTGTAAGGTATTGGTTTGGCAGCTGAAGACCGAACAATTTTCGAGTACTATTAATGCTATTAAAAATTATTAAACTGCTACGTATAAATACCAGGAAATTAATGATCAATTTCATTTATTTTATACTTCTGAAGGGGTTCGGGAAATGGTTCTATTGAATTTTATAAATTTGCTTTAGATTTGCCAGTTTTAGGAGAGGACGAAGTGAACAAGCTGAAGTCTCCATTTACAGATTTTGAAATTAATGAAGTTCTACAAACTATGCCAAATTGAAAATCTCATAGAGACGATGGTTTTACTGCAGAGTTTTTGAAGGTATTTTAAGAAGATATGTTTCCTGCATTTATAGAGTTCAACAGATAACAGATGAGCAATCATTATTGCATGCTTTTTAAGAGCAATAATTACAGTAATCCCAAAGAAAGACAGAGACCCGTTGAATGTAGCTTCATATAGACCAATGTGTTTATTAATTGCATATTATAAAATAATAGCTAAAAACTGACGAATATACTTGATAAATATTTACATCATTTGGTACATGTTGAACAACAAGGTTTTACTTAGAATATGTATACTTCAGATAATATTTTTAGACTGATTACTTTCATTGGTGCATCGAGGCAGCAGTCCAGTTAACCAATGATTGTAGCACTTGATGCAGAATAATCAGTTAATCACGTGAATGGATTTTCTTTATTTAAAGAATTAGTACATTTTAAGTGTAGACCTTTTTTTTTACTGGTTGGGTTAAGTCATTTTTGCCATGCTGGTGACGAATGGCCAAATTTATTTGTCATTTCAATAGTCACAATCAATGTGTCAATGCTGTCCATTGTCACCAGCCATATTTGCATTTGTCATAGAACCAATAGCTCAAGCAATTAGACAAAGTGTGCAAAAATTTGAAACATATATTTAAAATAAATAAATTAAACAACATTTGGAAATAATGAATATGTTATGTCTTACATTGGTGAGTCGAGTAAATGGTGTTAAAATGATTTTTTTTCCTTGAATGCAATATTTATTTCAAACGATTTGTATTTCAATCCCTCACATTTAAGGAATTAAATGTATGTGCTCGAATGGTTTATGGATAGGGAAAATAGCTGGTTTTAAGTTGAAGATATTGACGAGAAAACATTATTTTCGATGTGTACATCTCCCCAGATATATGAATTGTTACACTAGATATTTATCGGTTCAATGTTCAATGTATATTCTAAATAATGTTACAGCATGGATAAAATAAGAGAAGCAGATTCATAACATTTTATTTATAAATGGAAGGCAAGATTGTTGATAACAAATAAGGAACAATGACGATTAAACATTTAATTTAACTTTGGAAAATTGCTAAAGAGATTGAAAGAAGAGGTGTAATGTTTGGAAACACCTTTAGTTAAAATAGATTTTATTCATTTTCTGCAGAAGATAAGTTGTTTTTACATATATGCAAATATTGTGGTATTAGATAAATTTAATTTTGTTTTGAAGCAGTGAAATTCAATACTTGAAATAGAATGAAGGAAATATTACTGATTTTAGTAAGTACAATTTTGTAAAGCAACAAATTTTTACGTGAAATATTTGTTCACAATTTAGTATTACCTGCGGAGACCGATGTAGAATCAGTAATATGTACAAGGGATGTAAATAAATTTATTTCAGATATGTATAAATTATTCCAAACGTAGGAAATAAATTCATAAATCAAGATATAAGTGGGAGGAAGGTATAATTCGATATACATTTAATCCGTTATATTTAAAACAAAAAAAGTTGCATCATAAAAATTACATTTATTCTAATTTATATTTTCAATGCGTGGAAGCAGTTGGTACCATTCTGCATGCGACTTGACAGTATGCCACAATTAAACCATTTAGGCTTGGTTTATGTAACTTATTAGAACCTATAAATGGTGAAAGTTTCCCAAAAGTTCCAATGTTATTTTTACTGGGAGGTTTTAGAGGGATGAAAACCAAAATGTATCAAGTATTTAATTTTTCAGTTTTTCTTGCCAATACCTTGCCAATGTTTTGCTATAAATTGGAAGTCAGATATTGATTTCGAGTGGTACTTCTCTTATGAAAATTACTTGTAATTGAAGAGAAGAATGTCATACATTTTTTGAAATATCAATATTATATTTACAAACAGACCATGTTAAAATTTAAATTAATCTCAAATATTCCCTTACTCTTATCGTAATGTTTGAATACTTATATATTTTAAAATATTGGAAAGTGAAGTATCCTGTTGTAAATTTCTTTCCATCCTCTTTTCCTTTTTCTTCTTCCTTTTTTTTGTTTTTATTGGGTTGAAAGATGAGGTGGGAGGATTCATAGGAATTTTTTCTTTCCTTTATATTTTTAATATTTTTGTATGAAAAACAACAAATATTTGGATTAAGTTTTAAATATTATTATATATTAGGTAAATGAATTTATTTTAATAAATGCACAATAAAAATGTTTAATGTCAAAATTCCACGGGCTGTGCTTTCCATTCATAGTTTCCTGGGCTATTTACTACAACTGAAGCGAATTCAGATGGGTGTCTGTGTTATATAGACTCCAACAGCGGACTCCAAGTGTAATCAGATTGAAATATGGTATATCCACCAGACTAGTGAATATAAGTGTCTTCTCCAAATCCCAACTGTTCTATCTATGAGATTGTTCAATCCTGGGAGAGCAATATTTCTAACTTCTAATTGGTGAGCTATTGGTGAAATGTTTATCGTCTACACCAATTGGACTGTTTCATGCTGCCTTGCGTATGTTGTTCCCTATAACTATCTTGTAAAACAGTTGATGAAAATTCAGCTGAGTATTGAAGGCAAAAAATTAAATGTGGTGTTTCGACACTGGGATGAGGGTTTCTGTTTCACTTCTTTTTCGATGGTACAGAAAAAGCAGCGAAATATCTAAGGGCGTGGCAAGATGGAGTAGAGTCTAGACATGTAATGTCGACCTCTCTGTCCGGTCTTTTAAGTACCTGTTTTTAACCCTTTGTTTTCAAGTTTAAACTTTTAAAATTTTAGTTAAAGTATTAAGGAACTGTTCTGGCCATTAATGGTAAAAATATTAATCCTCAAGTGCAGAAGAAATTATATTGTCGGAGTGAGCTCGATCTTCTCCGTGAATGTTTGAAACAACAGTGAGGTGCGGGGGGGGGGGGAGACCAGCGTCGACCCCCTGAATAAGTCGGAGTGCCATCGCTGGGAGTCCAGACCCGCAGTAGAACCGTTAAACTGCCTGTTGCTGAGATGCAGCAGGAGCTACAGTTACCTGGTTCTGCCACTACGTCAGATAAAGCAGGGCTGAGCTTTTCTGAGCAATATAAGCAGTTATATGCTGTCATTCAGCCTATAATGCAAGAGCTGGCTCAAATGAAGAACGTTAATAAATCTGACATGGCAGTTCAGGTTCAAGTCTTGATGAAAGATCTTAATTTAGTGAATATTTGGAGACCTCTTAATCCAACAGAGAAGGATTTCTCCTTTTATTCAACTAGATATGTATCATTTTCAAGGATAGACTTTTTTTTAGTATCAGCACAATTACAGGAAAAAATACACCAAGCAGAATATAAAAGTAGGGGAATTTCAGATAATTCTTTGTAATATTTTACATATGCAACCTCTGAGAAAATTCAGGTGGCCTATCATTGAATGTTTAATATAATGTTATTAAAAAATTGGAATTTATTGATTTTTTGAAAAAAAAACAAATCATTTATTTATTGAAACAAAATTCTAATTCTGTTCAAAGTGAGTTTGTATTATGCGATGCTATGAAAGCTTATTTGAGAGGACAAATAATTAGATATATTTCTAAAACAGAAAAAAAAACAATAGATTAAATCAGTCTTCAAATAGAGAAACGGATTGTTGAGTTGGAAAAGGAACTTCAGAAAGATGCTACAGAAGATCAGAAAATAGAATTGTCTAGGTTGAAAATGGAATATAATACTCTACAATCTTGTCAATTTGAATGTCTGTTTAACAGGACTAAACAACAATATTGTGAATGGGGAGAGAAAGCACATAAGGTATTGGCATGGCAATTAAAGAAAGAACAGGTTTCAAGGACTATTAACGCTCTTAGACAGAATTCGCTTATCACTTATAAACTTATAGTGATGAATTTGTTCATTTTGTAAAAAGTTATATACATCTGATGGAAAACAAGAAAACGGATCGATTGATTTTTTTAATCACAATTGAATTTACTAACATTAGAGGATGTAGATATACAGGAGTTGGAAGCACCATTTAGTTACTTGGAAATTAAAATGGCTACGATGCAAATCGCCTGGTGATGATGGATTTTTGGTCGAATTTTATAATTTTTTATGATAACTTCTCTACAGTGTTTGGAGATATATTACGCCAGGTTGGAGAACAGTATGAATTGCCTGAGTCTTGTTCTAGTGATTTAATTACAGTAATTCCAAAGAAAGATGGAGATACTTTGAAAGTATCCTCATATAGACCGATTTCGTTGTTAAATGTAGATTATAAAATTATAGCTAAAACTTTCGTGAATAGATTGGCTAAATGTTTACCTAAACTGATTCATATGGATCACACAGGTTTCATAAAGAATAGATATGTCTCAGATAATATTTTACGTGTGATTAGTTTGATTAGTAGATTTCAACAATCTTCAGACCATCCAATGGTGATATCTTTAGATGAAAAAAAAAAGCTTTTGATACATTTGAGTGGAATTTTCTGTTCAAAGTTTTGGAGAAATTAAAGTTTGGTCCTTTTTTATTGGTTGGATCAAGGCTTTATATAGTAAACCGGTAGCTAGAGAACTGACAAATGGTTTGATATTGGAACCATTTAAATTGACCGGATCTTCTCATCAAGGTTGTCCTTTATCACCAGCTTTGTTTGCGTTAGTGATTGAAACTTTGGCACAGTTGATAAGACAAAATACACAGATACAAGATATGAAAGTTTTAGATGAGGAATATAAAATTAATTTATTTGCCGATGATGTAATCCAACAAATCCAGCTCAATCACTTTTACATTTGAAGGAGTGTTTGATGCAATATGCAAGTCTTTCTGGATATAACGTTAACTGGGAAAAAAAGTGAAATATTACTGGTGAATGAAGGAGATTACTCTCCGTATAAGAATATTCTTAATTTGAAATGGATGTATCGAATTTGGGTATAATTTTGGATGTTAATTATCAATCTTTGTATAAATTAAACTATGTTCTGTTAATAGAAAAAAATAAAACTGGTTTGATTAAATGGAAAGATTTACCTATTAATTTATTGGGTAGAATAAATACAATTAAGATGAATAATTTTCCAGGTATGCAATATTTATTTCAATCTATTCCGTAGTTACTTGATTTTTGTATTGAGATTTTAATAAAATGGTTAGGGAATTTTTATGGAGAGGTAAATTTTCAAGAGTAGGCTTGAATAAATTAACTAGGAACTATGGATTAGCGGGGCTGCGTTTGCCACATTTTCGATATTATTATGAAGCACCCCAACTTAAATTTATTAGTTTATTGATGTATTTGGAATGGCCTCCTAGTTGGGCGAAAATAGAGATGGCAAATATTTCTGAATTTGAAATACATCAATTTTTGTTTAGATGGAATTTAAATTTGTTGCAGCAATATATGGTGCTTATGTTAAAACATTTAATGAAGTTATGGACAATTGAAAAGAAAATTATAGGTCCTAGACGTGAATTATTGGCTTTGACTCCATTGTATAATAATCAATGTATTCCTTTTTCAATAAATAGTTGGTTTATTATATTGGAGATTTAAAGGTGTGGAAAATTTTGGAGCTTGTTTTAAAGAAGGTAATTTTTTTTATCTTTTTACCAGATGAGGGACAGTTATGATATTGATAAGAACTCTTTGTTTATTTATTATCAAATTCGATCCTTGGTAAAACATGTCTTTTGTAGAGGTATGCTTTTACCTGCAATGAATAAATTTGAGACCTTTCTTATGAAGGTACCAGAGAAGGGCTGTATTTCATTTATGCATCAAATATTACAGGATGGTATAGATAAAAAGTTTTGGGATAAATCTGAAGGTAAATGGGAAGTGGATGTCAGTTTTATTTTTTCCGAGAATGTCTGGTTAGATATTTGTTGTGATATTGTAGCTAGATTGATAAATCCATGCTGTGCAATGATTAATTATATTTTTACATCAATTAAATTTAACACCTGAAAAAATTACAAAAACGTATGGTTTTCATGAATCATATTTGTGCTTTAGGTGTGGTAACTCTGTTGGAACTTTTTTTTCATGCGGTTTGGTCAGGTATATATATATATATATCTATATATATATATATAGATATATATATAGATATATATATATATATATATATATATATATATATATATATATATATTCAATTGTTTCTAGAATACCTGTATAAGATTAAAATACCTTTAGATCCGACAGTATTTTTATTGGGTAGTTTGCAAGCTTTGAATGCTTTGGGACTAGATAAATTACAACTTGCTTTTGTATATCTTGCTTTATCTGTAGCGGAAATATGTATTGCTAGTACATGGAAAGAATCAAACATGATTGTTTTAATAGATGGCATCATGAGATGAAATATTGTTTAATAATGGGAAAATGACTTATGTTTCGCGTGCTAACTATAGTTCTTTTTTATTAATAAGTGGTTGCCATATTCAGAATATTTACATTTTGATTTACGTTGATTAGATTTTAATATGTATACTTAATTTTTTCTTATTTTTTTATTTTCTTTATGGCACTCCTTAGGAGGGTTGGATGAAGGGGGAGTTCTTTTACTTCTTTCTTTTCTTTCTTTTATATATATAAAATATAACCATGTTCATGGTTTATTGTTATATATGTTACTTATTATATGTACTTTTAACGAATAAATAAAGTTTAAAAAAATCAATAAATAGAAAAGCAGCGAAATATCTCATCTGCCTCGCTTTGGTCTAGCAACAGCTGGCAAAATACGCGGCAAAATTATTCTACTACAGGAGGAACACTATCATGGAGCACAGGAAGATTATTTACACAATGCTAAGACAATTGGGCCCGATATGCATGAATATTTTACGGATGACATTGTGCAATATATTGTACAAGTATTTGTCTTTTTATTTTATATTCTTCTTTTGGTAAAACGTCTATGCTGCTAAGATAATGGTTATTTTTACAAGCTCAATTGTATATAGTTATGGGTTATTATGAAATGATAAAAGGAGAGATTGAGAATGTATGGTTTAAAGTATTAAGCCAAATATTCCAGGATAATTCAGTCTCACGTACTGAAATGGAGAAAACTGTTCTAATGTTTTAGAAATTTGTACGTTTGTCTTTAAAAAATATTGCTTTTGTGAGCCACGTGTCAGACACACTTCGTGTGATACCCTATTGTTGTTGCAGTGCTTCGTGCAGTAACTGAGTTCTTGAGATTTTTAAATGATTACATATTGTTTTTCCTGCTCAATTAGTGTTCGCCATCAAGCAGCCTGTGGTCCCAGAACTGTTTTCTAATATTCTGTGCCTTTGTTTTACATATTTGTTTTTATTTTACACACTATGAACCATATCAACTAAAATATGTACAAATGTTTCTCATTAAATTTATGCAGTGGTCTTTTCTCCCTTTCCCGCTTTCACTCCCTCCCCTCTACCCACCACATTCAAAACCGATAAATATTGAACATATACAATACAATAAAAGCATAAATAATATCTTCCCACAAAGAAATATAAAGAAGAAAAATGCATCCACAGTTTATTAGACACTAAATCTAGTCGGTTTGTCTTCTTATCATTTGCATTCTCATTTTAGGGCATGGAGGTCATAGGCGAGCTCTCTCTGATAGGTTCCATGTATGGTTCCTAAATTTGTTCAAGCACTGTCACATTAATTTTAAAATTAAATGTTATTTTTTTTCCAATGGAATTCATTTACTAATTTCAATGTATCATTGCTGTATACTCATGCTCTCATCCATTGTCCAAGATGACATTGTATATTTTTTTGCAATTGCTAAGGCCATCATAATGATTATTTTTGCACTTAATCCAATTGGACGTCTAATACTATACTTCTTATGTTATTCAAAGTAAATATCTCATTTGTTTTGGTATGTTATTTTTTTGTAATTTTATTTAGTATCTGTTTTATTCTTTTCCCAAAATGTATTCACTTTCGTACATGTCCAAGTTGCATGTAATGTTCCCATTTCCCTCTTACAGTGAAAACATCTATCTGATAATGTTGAATCCCCTTGTCCTTAATTTTCTGAGGAGTAATATGTACCTTGTGTGGCCAATTGTACTGTACCATGCGTAACCTTGTGTTTATTATATTATTCATAGTTTCAGAACATAACTTTTCAAATACTTCATTTATTTATCTTTATGCTTAGATCGTTTTCCACTTCACTTACGTTTACAGTTTATTTAATTTTCCATATCTTTCAGATTAATTTATATGTTGGTTTAGAAATCTTTTTAAGTATCATTGTGTCTGTATTACATATTAAAAATGCTTCCTTCAGGTCTTATTTCCCAATTTCCCTTTAAATAGGATTTCAATTGATGATATGCAAACATTGTTCCATGGGTTATTCCATATTTGTACTTCAACTGTTCAAATGTTAATAAATGATTCCCAAAAAGAACTTTCTATATTTTTGATTCATTTTCGCTCCCATTCTAAAGGAAAGGTTGTCTATTGTAAAAAGGGATTAGCGGACATTGAGTCAATAATAATTTTGGTATTTGATGATTCATTTTTTTTTCCTTTCTACGTGGATCTTCTTCCATATATTAAGTAAATTATGCCATAATGGCGAGCTTTTATATTGCACCAGCTTTTCATTTCACTATAAAGTATATATTATGGTACCTTCTCCCCTACTTTATTTTGTTCTATCTTAGTCCAGTCTGTTTGTTTCCCTTGTCTGGTAAAAATCTGATAAATACCTTAATTGTGCGGCTCTATAATAATTTCTACAATTTGATAACTCCACACCTCCTTGAGTATACCTCTCTGCTAATTTATCTAACACTACCCTTGGCTTCCTCCCTTTCCACAAGAATTTCCTTATTATTCTCTTTAGTCACTTAAAGATTTTTTTTCTGTTAAAGGAATTGGTAACGTTCGAAATAAATATTGTATCGTTGGAACACGTTCATTTTCATTTAGTTTATGCTTTATATCAACGTTGGAGTTAATTCTTTCTATTGTTCTAATACTTTCTGCAATTACTTTATTAGTGGTGATAATTAAGTTTGTAAAGTGGCTTTGTATTATCTAACTAGATCCATAGGTATCAGTGTGCTTGTACACTTTATATGCTGATTCTGTTCTTTTTAATTCCGTATAGTCTTCGTTACTCATTGGCATCACTTCACATTTATTTCCGTTAATCTTGTACCCAGTTATTTCTCCATATTCCTCCAATTTCTTATGTAATTCTTTTACTGATACCACTGGTTCTGTTAGGTAAACTGTGACGTCATCTGCAAATAAGATGATTTTATACTCCTTCTCCTTTATTTTAATCACTTTTTTTTCTATTCTTATCAGTTCCGCCATATTTTCTACTGCTAAGGTGAACAATGGGGGGTGGATAGTGGACATCCCGGACTAGTTGACATACTTCATTTAACGTGACTCCATACATTTCCATTTACTGCTGTGTGCATCAATGGTCCATAATACAATACTTTCATCCAATTTATATATATTTTTCTGGTAATTGAACTTCTGTAATACTTTAAATAAGTTTTTCCAGTCTTCTCTGTCAAAGGCTGTTTCTGAGTCTAGAGCAACAGCCACTGTTGGTTTCCTATTTCCTTTATCTGTATGGATTAGAGTAATAAGTTTGCAGACATTGTCCGTTGTTTGTCTTTTCCTAATAAATCCAGTTTGATCTTATTTTACTATCTTAGGTACACAATCGCCCTATATGTTTGCTAATAATTTCGCTATTATCTTATAGTCTGAATCAAGTAGAGATATTGGTCTATGTTTCTTTGCTTGGCTTCGTGGACGAAGATTTATGGAGGGGGTAAAAGTCCACGTCAGCTGCAGGCTCGTTTGTGGCTGACAAGTCCAATGCGGGACAGGCAGACACGGTTGCAGCGGCTGCAGGGTAAAATTGGTTGGTTGGGGTTGGGTGTTGGGTTTTTCCTCCTTTGCCTTTTGTCAGTGAGGTGGGCTCTGCGGTCTTCTTCAAAGGAGGTTGCTGCCCGCCAAACTGTGAGGTGCCAAGATGCACGGTTTGAGGTGATATCAGCCCACTGGCGGTGGTCAATGTGGCAGGCACCAAGAGATTTCTTTAGGCAGTCCTTGTACCTTTTCTTTGGTGCACCTCTGTCACGGTGGCCAGTGGAGAGCTCGCCATATAACACGATCTTGGGAAGGCAATGGTCCTCCATTCTGGAGATGTGACCCACCCAGCGCAGCTGGATCTTCAGCAGCATGGACTCGATGCTGTTGACCTCTGCCATCTCGAGTACTTCGACGTTAGGGATGAAAGCGCTCCAATGGATGTTGAGGATGGAGCGGAGACAACGCTGGTGGAAGCGTTCTAGGAGCCGTAGGTGATGCCAGTAGAGGACCCATGATTCGGAGCCAAACAGGAGTGTGGGTATGACAACGGCTCTGTATACGCTTATCTTTGTGAGGTTTTTCAGTTGGCTGTTTTTCCAGACTCTTTTGTGTAGTCTTCCAAAGGCGCTATTTGCCTTGGCGAGTCTATTGTCTATCTCATTGTCGATCCTTGCATCTGATGAAATGGTGCAGCCGAGATAGGTAAACTGGTTGACCGTTTTGAGTTTTGTGTGCCCGATGTTGATGTGGGGGGGATGGTAGTCATGGTGGAGAGCTGGCTGATGGAGGACCTCAGTTTTCTTCAGGCTGACTTCCAGGCCGAACATTTTGGCAGTTTCCGCAAAGCAGGACGTCAAGCGCTGAAGAGCTGGCTCTGAATGGGCAACTAAAGCGGCATCATCTGCAAAGAGTAGTTCACGGACAAGTTTCTCTTGTGTCTTGGTGTGAGCTTGCAGGCGCCTCAGATTGAAGAGACTGCCATCCGTGCGGTACCGGATGTAAACAGCGTCTTCATTGTTGGGGTCTTTCATGGCTTGGTTCAGCATCATGCTGAAGAAGATTAAAAAGAGGGTTGGTGCGAGAACACAGCCTTGCTTCACGCCATTGTTAATGGAGAAGGGTTCAGAGAGCTCATTGGTCTATGTGATGCTGGTGTTAATGGATCCTTCCCCGTCTTAGGTATTGCTGCAATTATTGCTCTCTTACATGAATCTGGCAAGTTTTGTGTTTCTTCTCTCTGGTTTATTACTTCTAGGAGAGGAGGAATTAATAACTATTTAAATGTTTTATAAAATTCTATTGGAAATCCAACCTCCCCTGGTGTTTTATTGCTTGGTAGCTTTTTATATTATATCATGTACTTCCACTATTTCAAATTATTTTATTAGTTTGTTTTGTTCATCTTCTTGCAATTTCTGCATTTCAATTCTAGCTAAAGATTCATCTATTTTATCATCTTTCCCTCGTTCTCAGTTTTATACTGTCGTTCATAAAATTCCTTAACATTTTCATTAATTTCTGATGGGTTTTATGTAATTTGTTTGTCCAATTTCCTTGAAACCAGAATCGTTATTTTAGCTTTTTCTGTTGTAAGTTGCCAGGCTAATATTTTATGTGTTTTTCTCCCAGTTCGTAAAACTTTTGCTTGATTTCATTATGTTCTTTTCCACCTTATACATTTGTAACGTTTTGTATTTATTTACTTTTTGTCTGTCAATTCTCTCCATTTCATTATATCATCACTTTTTACTAATTCCTTTTCTGTACTTACTATCTCCCTTTCCAACTGCTCTATTTCCCAACTGTAATCCTTTTTCCTCTTAGTCACATAACGCATTATCGACCCTGCAATGAAGACTTTAATTGCGTCCCGTAATATAAATTTGAATTTCACTGACCCTGTGTTTATTTCAAAACATGTTTTAATTTGGCATTCAATAAACTCCCTACATTCCCGTCTTTTAAGTAGCATGGAGTTTAATATCCATCTATATGTTCTAGGTGGGATGTCCTCGAGTTCTGTTCGAAATAGTAGGGGTGAATAATCTGATAGTTGTCTAGCTTTATACTTAGTTTTCCTAACTCTCCCTTGAATGTGGGCTGAAAACAATAACATATCAATCCTTGAGTACGTTATGTGCCTACTCGAATAATATGCAAATTCCTTCTCTCTTGGATGTTCCCTCCTCCATATATGCATAAGTCTCATTTCCTGCATTGATGTAACCAAGCATCTGCCTGCTTTATACTTTTTACTTGTCGTTTGTCCATTTTTATCAAAACTTGGGTCAAATGATAAGGTTAAAATCCTCTCCTATCAATATATTTCCAGTCGTGTCAGCCATCTTCAAAATATATCCTGCATAAACTTTTGAACCTCCTCGCTAGGCACATATATATTGAGCAATTTCCCAAATTCTGAGTATATGTGACACTATATAATTGTATACCTCACTGCCAGATCTATTATTTCCTCATTTATTTTGATTGGTACAGTTTTGTTAACTAGAATGGCTACACCTCTAGCTTTTGAATAATAGGATGCTGCTGTTTCGTGTCCTACCCAGTCTCCCTTCAGTTTATATTTCGCTTCATTTAGATGTATTCCTGCAAAAATGCTATATCTATTTTTCCTTATTCAATACATTTAATGGCCTCTTCCTTTTAATTTAGTTATGTGTTACATTCATGTTTATAGTCATATAGTTCAAAAATGCCATCTTATATATTACATACACTATTTTCTCACCTCTTCGCCACCTCCATCCACCTTTTCCCCATTTTCAATTCTTGGTTTTCTCTTATTATACTTTATGTACGACAACACATTTAGGCCCATAAAAAACACCACAGTTCACACATCCACTAATACCTTAACTCCAAAAAGTTCTCCCCTCTCTGAGGTTCCCCTTTTCTCTTGCCAGGCCAACACAACTCCCCTTTCAATTTGGATTGTGATCTTCGTTGCAGCGTCAACTGATTTTGCAGTGATGTTTATTCCCCCTCTCTCCAGCCCTCTTCAGTAAACACTTTTAACACATATAACAAAGCTCACTCTTCTTTCCCACCCTTACCCCCTTCCCTTTCTTCTCTTTTTATTCTTAATGTTTTTACATATACATTGTTTTTACATCTTTATATATACCTTTTCGCCGTTCTTCATTCGTATTACATCTCTTCATCTCTTGTCCTTCCTACAAACGTTCTGCGAATACTTGCAATTTCTATGGATCCAAGAAGAGTCTGTGTTGCTCCCCGGGTTTAAATATTTTAAGTACGGCTGGATATCTTTACATGAATGGGTAACCTTTTTCCCATAAAATCAATTTGCCTGTATTAAACTCCTTCCTCATCTTTAAGATTGTAAAACTTGTGTCTGGGTAAAAAAAAATATTTTTGTCTCTTGTATTTCAATGGTTTACTATCTTCTCTAACTTTATTCCTTGCCCATTCCTGTATAATTTCTCTTGTTGTGTATCTCAAAATTTTAATAAGAACGATCTTGTTTTTTGATGTGCCTGTGGTTTTGGAGCTAATGCTCTGTGTTCCCTTTGTATTTACAATTCTTCCTGCATTTCTGTCGTTCCCAGGACCTTCAGGATCCATCCTTTTATAAATTCCTTCATGTCTGTGCCTTCTTCACCCTCCTTCAGGCCTACTATTTTTATGTTGTTTCGCCTAAAATAATTTTTCAACATATCAATTTTCTGCGATAACAACTCTCTGTCTCTTTAATGTTTTGTCACTTTCTTCATTTTTTTTTCTCTTAAGTCATTTACTTCCATTTCTACAGCCGTTTCCCACTATTCTACAATCTCTAATCTTTCCCTTATTTCTGTCATTACAAGTTCTAACCTTCGCATTTTTATCTTCTGTTCTTTTCATTTTCCTCTTAATTGCATAAAACTCGAATGATAACCATTATTATAGTGATCATATTTTTTCTTCAAAATCTACATTATCTCTAATATGTTCATCAGTTTTACATTTTATTGCTCTTTGAATATCTTCTTCTTCTTCTTCTTCTTCTTCTTCTTCTTCTTCTTCTTCTTCTTCTTCTTCTTCTTCTTCTTCTTCTTCTTCTTCTTCTTCTTCTTCTTCTTCTTCTTCTTCTTCTTCTTCTGTGTCTGTACCTGTGTTTGTGTATTCTTCTTCTCTTCTTTGTGTCTTTGTCTCTCTGTTTTTCCTGATGATCTGCTTGTGTCTCTTTGTCGGGCCTCTTCTTGCTGAGCCTCGTATTGCTGGTCTTCCAATCCTGGGATGCTCGTTTGTTGTGCTTCCTGACGTTGATTTTCTTGTCGGTCTTCTTTCCGTCTGTCTCTCTCGTCTGTTTAATCGCTCCCTCCTCTGATGCCTTCCTCGTCCTCCAGTTGAGCTCCCTGGTGTCGAGTGTCCCTCTGCTGCTCGCTCTGTGACAGCCTGTTCCTAAGTCATTACCTGGAAATCACATATAATAACATAATAATAACATAACAATTACAGCACGGAAACAGGCCATTAGGCCCTTCTAGTCTGCACCGAACCAAACACCCCTCTCTAGTCCCACCTCCCTGCACAATGCCCATAACCCTCCATCTTCTTCTCATCCATATACCTGTCCAACCTTTTCTTAAATAATACAATTGACTCCGCCGCCACTATTTCTCCCGGAAGATGATTCCACACAGCTACCACTCTCTGAGTAAAGAAGTTCCCCCTCATGTTACCTCTAAACCTCTGCCCCTTAATTCTTAACTCATGTCCTCTTGTTTTAATCTTTCCTCCTCTTAATGGAAATAGTCTATCCACATCCATTCTGTCTATCCCTTTCATAATCTTAAATACTTCTATCAAATCCCCTCTCAACCTTCTACGCTCCAAAGAATAAAGAGCCAATCTGTCCAATCTCTCCCCATACTCCAGATGCTTAAACCCAGGCAACATTCTGGTAAACCTTCTCTGCACTCTCTCCACTCTGTTTATATCCTTCCTATAATTATGCGACCAGAACTGGAATTAAGGATGGAGAGGTGGGATGCTGAATAATGTTCATGGATTCAACTAGAGGAAATAACATGTTTTAAGTTATGAATAACATTTATCCATGAAATAATGGAGTCCACATTTACAACATTTTAGTTTTAATGTGTTGGGGACTCTTGTGGGATGGTCCCCCTCGTAACTCTTAAATTCATTATTAAATGTATTGAATTAATATTTTTTTATAAGCATTCCCATTTTCTATTTCTTTTTTTTCCTTTTATAGTAAATATGATTAGGGTGAGGGTGGGAGATAAGATGGTTTTCTGCTTTCTTTATGTATACAATTATTCAATATGTATAAATGGATGCGCTTTAAAATTATTAAATACCATTTTTAAAAATGTATATTTTTTCAGCTATATTTTAAAATGCTCCATGGTCAATTAAAACAGAGGATGGAAACACAGCCGATGACTTTGGATTGAATGACTTTATACTTGAAATCAGTCGAATTCTGCAACACACTAAATGAGGAATTTATGTTGTGTTGAGCAAGTAAGGTTACATGGAGCATCGTGATGGTGAGAATAGTGTGGAGAAACAAATGTGTTCTGGCAGTTTGAGATCGATTAAGATCTTTATTTAATTAAATGTATTTAACTTATTTAGGTACATTATTTAAATCAAGTCTCTGCTCGATCAATGTTGTGGATGTCCTCCAGTGAAGATTTGATAGAGCGTCAGTTATTGAAACTGGCATTGGTAGATATGGCGTGGTTTTCAACAGAAGTGTCAACATCCTCACATAATAGAAGATGCAGGAATCTGGTGAAGTTTCATAATTTCAGTCGACAATTACAGTAACGAAAATAGTGATGGGTCAAATCAATCCAGTCTTAGCTCGTGCCTTTTCTGATAATTGGGGTAGAATACCAGCTCCTCGAAAATACCTTCACGAATAGTGTTTTGACAATATGGAATTATTTGAATGGGAGACAATATGTGGAAAATAAATCCAAAACCAGCGTATAATGTTAAGTCTGAAATAGGATCAAAGAATAATCCGATTCAGAATCATAATTTATCATCTTGAACGCATCACGAAATTTGTTGTTTAAGGCAGAATCAAAGTAAAACATTTATATAAACCACCAGAAAATATAAATTTAGAAGGTGCAATAAAATTACCGAATTAAGGTGGCATCTATTTGTGCATTGTTCAATCAGGAATCTGCCGGCAGAGGGAAATGAGATGTACTTGTGCAGCTCAGGGCTGATCGTCAGTCTCCAGTATTTTTTTTCCAGATGATGAAGAGTGATGAGGACCAGGGTGTGCTGATGGAGATATCTCATTATCATTGCTGCTTATGTTTGACACAGTCTTTTTTTATATATTGTCCACTGAATGAACACTGGAGCCAGTAATGTCGCAGACAGACATAATTAATTGTGTTTTTTTGTTGTCCTAACTATTTCCACCCGCATACGAGAGTGATGCAACTTGTCAGAATGCTCTCCATCGTTCATGCTGTCGAAAGCAACGTAGGTTCAAAAGATTATGATATGAACGGTAAACGCCAGGGAACTATTTTGCAGCTCAAATTTCCACGTATGTTTTAAAGGATACGACTTCATTGAATTACTTCTGAGAAATAATCAATATCCGCTCTCTCTGTGTTCACCCTTGCACGGCCACACCATTATTTTCCAGCCAATAATGAAAGAAGAATATATTTCCACTCTTCGCCGCCGTCGTCCCATCGAGTTCGCTTTCAACCTCAACAAGTTATCCGAGAAATTTGAAATGATAGGTAAGCAGGTGCTCGGTAAGCTGGCTTTGATTGGTTGGCGATTTCCGGTCAATGACCACTTTAGAAATGTCTGGCTGGCCGTAGTTGGAACATTTATTCTGTTCTCATAGTTTGATCAGATGAAATCTATCAGAGTATAGAGTACAGGCTAAGCATATATTGTCACTTGTCACCTAGGTTGGAGGTCATATCTTCTAAAGCACGAATGACACATAGATGCAAAAAAAAAAGATAGTGTTTCGCGCTGTAATTATGGGAATGAGTGAATTGGCGTGGTGTCGGTTTGTACTGTCATGGCCTGTTGAACTCCAAGAATAACCGGTAGACGCAGATGATTCTTCAAGAAGTTTTAAACTTCTATTTGCAAATAAAGCTGTGGCAGAAAGAGAGCTGATTACTGACTGCCCACCGAACACAGTACATAGCCTCGTTTTATATTGTATTCCAAACTTAATTATATTTCTATAATAAATCATTCATAACGACAAATATCAGCAGCAAAACATCACTTGTCTCACCAAAATCATTTTACACCCTTTAATCTAATCTTGGTTTTAACCATGTGTTTCATCATTTCCTGCCATCTACCATATTTTCTTTTACTCATTCACTGTGGGAATTTCTTTTAAATACAATCTGAATGATTACTTTTGTAATTTATATTTCAGCATATTCTGCCACCAGTTACATTAACTTTCACTCATTCAATGTGGCCATGTGTATAAAAAACATACGGAAATGTTACTTTTGTTACATAGTGTAGGTACATTGCTAATTTCTGAGTTGTAACAGAGTGTGTATAGCTTAGTAAATATAAGGAAGAAGCAAATGTTAAATGGTCACATAATAGTGGATTAATTAATAAATAATGAATAGAATAAATTTCAGTATTGTTTATCTTCCATCTATTCCCTCCTTCCAGAACTAAAGGTCTCACATACAGAGAGAATCGAAAGAGGCATAGATATAAATTGTCAGTAGTTAAGGCAAATTGGGTTAATTACAAGTTTCAGCGTTTAGATCTCGCAGCATTTTGTTGTCTCTCTCTACATCACTGGCTTAATGAGCCAGAAACCAGTCTCAAAATATTTGAGACCAGAAGAAAATCACCCAGGAGACCTCACAGACTATTCCCAATACTGAGTCCACCTACTACTCATCTTGCACATCATACAATTTATAACAGATAATCAGTATCTACAAGTGGGATTGTCTGAATATCCTTCTCTCTTCCCCACCACGGTAATCAAATCTTATCATCGCAGCAACCGGAAAATCAGATCAGAGAGCTTGTCACGTTCATATTATCTACACTGCCTGCATTCCAAAGCCATCTGTTTGTGCCTTATGAAGTCTGTAACATATTCCTGAATCCTCTCGTTAATCAGGACATCAGGCAGTTTGTGTTTTAATTTACTTTAATACATGCCAATAATATAAATATACACTTTAATACTGCATTCCTTCCTTTATAATCATGGGATGATAACTACTAAATTCTTATGCCGAAATGGATATAGACAAGTATAAAAGATATTGAGGGTTAGGTGATAATGGGACAGAGGGAAATAATGGTGATTGTAAGGTTTAAAATCCAACATTTACACAAGTAATTGCAGCCCAGAAAATAACTTCTCCTGCAACTAATACAACAGTTGCTAAAGGGTATATGCCCACAGGACCTTCAAATATTCAGGATAGCCAAATAAACTATACATTATTTCTTCTCGGTGCCTGTCGAAAGCTCTCTAACTGATAAAGGATATCTTGTATCCCCCTCAGAGATATTGATGGATTAATCTGTAACTTTTCTAATGGACATATCCCCTGAAATCGACCTGGGTAACAAACTGATTAAGCACCGAATATACATCTTTGGTTTGAGAAAGATGTCAATTCTATCAATTCACAATTAACAGCCTCCAACCTGCCACTATCTCGTTCTCCAACACCGTTAAGCAAAAGGGTAGATAACTTCAATTTGCGTCAGCCACCAGCCCAGCGGATCCTTCAAGGGATTATTATTGCCATCCTATGTCAGATGCGATGTTAAAAGTATTGCGATTATCCGCACAATTCCTTTTTAACTCCTCGAGCTATGTTCCGTCTTCTGACTCTAGTGATTTCTGGGCAATGGGAAATAGATCCTAAAGTCCCAATGGCAAACAAAGGAGGGAGGCTGTTCCTTGTAATAGCAGTAGTAAAAGTCAACTAAGAAAGGAATACAAAGCCTCTATTTTACCGATAGCATGCGATGGAGACACGGTACAATTGTTGTTACTAATGTTTATGATCTCTCAAAAATATAGTAGCAAAATCGAATGTGTTTTTTCTACCTTTATTTTATATTTCTAGTTGATTTTCAGAGCAGTGTCCCCACTGACCACCTGTATTCCTCAAGTTCGATTCAAACATTCATTCCTTAACCAGTGCATGAGGAGTTTCCTTCCTAAAGTTTACAATCCCGTTCCCAGTAGCGTTTCTCTATTCAAGGTAATGCATCATTAAATGTTACTATCCCACATGCCCACCCCATACAACCAAATCACAAGGGATAAATATTATTTAAACAACATGCTGACTGTCCCCATTGACTGAAAGATAAACACAGGATGAGATAATCGGATCAAAACATTAATGAAAATTGGATATTGATTGATACCTAAATTACTGTATAAAGAAAAGCAGTGTCGCATGCTAGGAGGCAACTGAAAGTCCTGGCTTTGATTTCTCTAGTTTTTTTTTGCCAAATTAGGAGTAAATTCTTGAAGTCTTGTCTGGATATCCAAGGGTTGGTTTAATCTCCAATACACTGCCGCATATGAAGCCACTTAACAGGATGAATCTTCTGGTTCCACGTGAATAATACTTGTGTGGGTAAAACCTGATTTGATGGAATACGAAGAACATATTCAGATCCATTGCTAGTGGCTATTGTTATTCCACTGGCTTTGATGTTGGGGCTATCGTCTTTATGTTGTATATTTATCATTTACATGAGGAAATTAATGATTTATGTCTAAGTGTACAGATGACATGAAGGGAGGCGGAGGAGTATATAGTGTCGGGGAATGAAGACGGCTGCAGTAGGACTTACACAGATAATGAGAATTGGCAGAGAATGAGCAAACTAAATATAATGTAGGAAAGTATAGGGTCGTGAACCTGAGTAGAAAAAAAATGTGTCCATTAATTTTTAAACGTGGAGA
The DNA here is from genome assembly GCF_036971445.1 of Narcine bancroftii. Classification (NCBI taxonomy): domain Eukaryota; kingdom Metazoa; phylum Chordata; class Chondrichthyes; order Torpediniformes; family Narcinidae; genus Narcine; species Narcine bancroftii. The sequence goes on along the minus strand of NC_091476.1, from coordinate 78,217,884 downwards.
AAACTGAAAATACACGAATGCGAAAGGACCTGGGAGTCTTCATGCAGTTTAGATTGATGATAAATTGCATGCATTTACGGGGATGAAGGCGGCCAATGAAATGGTCTGATTCAATTCGGGAAAGAAATGTCTGAACACAACGGGAATCCACTGTCAATTATTTACAAGGCAATGGTAAGACGTAATTTAGAGTCATGCAAGCAGTTTTCGGATCCTCGTTGAAAATATATCTGCTTAGGTTTAAGAATGTTCAAAAAAGCTACACGAGAATGATTCTTGGAATAAAAGGGTATGATTTAAGGAACATGTGGCAACTCTTCGAATGCATTGGTTCCAATGTAGTTGAATGTCTGGGGAATCTCACTGAAACATTTGAATTATAGAATGGCATGGAAATCGAAGATATAATAAGGTTATTTCACATGGTGGGGGAATCTCGGATATTAGTACAAAATATCTGGATTGAAGCGTTTCGCCATAAAACAGTGAAGCAGAGGAATATCATCAGCCAGAAAGTTATAGATTTGATGGATAAGTTGCCAAAGGCAGTTGTGGTGACCAGCGCATTGAGTTAATATATGATAGCAATGAATGGGTTATTGATTGACCAGGGGATCAAATATTTTAAATGGAAAGTCAGGAAGATAGACAGATCGATAGATAGATTGAGAGATCAGTAGATAGATAGATAGATAGATAGATAGATAGATAGATAGATAGATAGATAGATAGATAGATAGATAGATAGATAGATAGATAGATAGATAGATAGATAGATAGATAGATAGATAGATAGATAGATAGATAGAGAGAGAGAAATAAATAAATAAATAGATAGATAAATCAATAAAGAAGGAAAGAAAGAAAGAAAGTAAGAAAGATGGAAAGAAAGAATGAAGGAAAGAAAGAAGGAAAGAAAAAAAGAAAGAAAGAAAGAAAGAAAGAAGGAAGGAAAGAAAGAAGGAAAGAAAAAAAGAAAGAAAGAAAGAAGGAAGGAAAGAAAGGAAGGAAAGAAAGAAAAAAGGAAATAAAGAAAAAAGGAAAGAAAGAAAGAAAGAAGGAAGGAAGGAAAGAAAGAAGGAAGGAAGGAAAGAAAGAAAGAAAGAAAGAAAGAAAGAAAGAAAGAAAGAAAGAAAGAAAGAAAGAAAGAAAGAAAGAAAGAAAGAAAGAAAGAAAGAAAGAAAGAAAGAAAGAAAGAAAGAAAGAAAGAAAGAAAGAAAGAAAGAAAGAAAGAAAGAAAGAAAGAAAGAAAGAAAGAAAGGGGAGAGATTCAAAAGATAAAGAAACGGGAGTGTATAAAGAAAGGTTGTGTGAGCGTGAAAGAGAATTGGCAATTAAATGATAAATGTGAGACAAATTTTGAATGAGAGGGGATGAGGCGGAAGAGAGAAATATATTCCAGGGGATGAAAGAGAAGAGTGCTTAACTGCAGCAAAATTTTCAGTTGATAACAACCAGCTGGTAACTTGCATTTTCTGGATATATATATCCCAGAATTGTGGCATGCCCGCAAGCTGTCCATGAACAAAGTCTGCCTTTTCGCTTTGTCAAGATAATCTCTTTGAGGTGAATTAATGTTCCTGTCTCGTGTACACAAATATACCCATGGTTCGTGTCTGGAGGCTGAGGATGTATATATTTTTAAATATTTCAAGAAAAATCATAGGATGACATAAGTGGTGGAAGTATAAATTTTACATTTCATCTATTTTCTCTTCTGAACACTTAACAATACAGCGAGGTTCATTGAATTTCACTGGATCAACACCGAGAACCTTTGAGAAATTAAGAGGAGTAAGAAATCTCACGATTTATTTATAATTTATATCCCAGCGAGAACAATCTATTGCATTCTTTTTCAATTACATGCGTAGGGAAAATATAACACAGATGAGGCATCGTAAAATATATTTCCAACGTGTTTGAAGATGGATCTAAATCTTCACCTTCCACCAATGATACATTTATCGGACCTAACAGAGATTTGAATCAAAATTAACATCACAAATTCTATTTATTGTCATGAATATGTGAAGAAATTAGTAGGCTTCCGGCAGCATCACAGTGCAAACATTGAGATACACCATATTATAAAAATAATAGTTCAAGGAAAATAGGAAGTCAAATAAACTGTTATTGCGATTAATGTATCATTCATGAATCTGATAGCAGAGGGAAGACGCTGGACACGTGGCGCTGAGTGCATGTTTTCAGGCGCAATCCTCTTTTGTTTCTAGATGGTAGTGCTGTGTCCAGTTTGTGAGCGGGTTCCATGAGGATAGAGACTGGTTTTGTCAGATAGCTGCTCTTTTAATTCACGCGATGACTGGTGACCATGATTTCCTTGGCGGTCGCACTTCCCCTCTGGAGATGTTTCACTAGTCATCAGGGTACGCACCTCCTTGAAGTACAGTGATTCAACATACTGGAAGCTCTACATATACATATGTTGAGGTTTAGGACGATCTTCAGTTTCTTCCCGCATCTCGTTATATTCGTCATAAAGTTCATATGCTGTCGGGTCGTCTTCGTGGTTGCATTTGAATGCAGGCTCATCGAGAGTTACTCGGAGAGGCTGAGCTCCTTGAATGTGAACATCGGACTCATTTCACTCCTTAAATCTCGATGAGGAATGGTTTATATTTCCCTGACCAGTCGATAACTGCGTGTGGGTGTGTGTGCGTGTGTGTGCGTGTGTGTGTGTGTGTGTGTGTGTGTGTGTGTGTGTGTGTGTGTGTGTGTGTGTGTGTGTGTGTGTGTGTGTGAGTGTGTGTGTTTGTGTGTGTGTGTGTGCACGCGCAAGTACTTGTGTATGAGTGTCCTTGTGTAAATACACCATGTACATCATTGTTCATCTAGCTACAGATGAGTTTTATGTTTTTATTTACTTTGTCAATGTTGTCCCTTCATTCGCACTGGAAATAACACTATACAAACATCAAGAACATACAGTTGGCGTAGTAAAAACACATTTGGAATGGAATTAAGAATCTTAACTGGAATTGTGAATCATGAATATACCGATATTATCCATGGTTCAATAACATTTCAATAACTATCTGATCTAAAAAAATATAGGGCATTCGGTTGAGAAAACTATCACAGAGGAAACAGTTCAAAAGTGTCAAAGTGCATAGTTCAGTACAAACTATGACTGAAAACCCGAGGGGTTTGGATAACATAAACAACATTTCCGCTTGGAGTTGGTGTAATGACTAAATGAGGACCGCTAAGAAGACTTCAATCGCAGATGTTCATGACGGGCAGAGTAAATTCCAATGCCCCGTGAGGACATGTATTATTCAGAGTCTGGGAGATTGCAGAATATAATGGAAGGTGTATGACTGGATCCGAGGGGCTAATAGGACCTGCATTTAGCTGGCTCGAATCATGCAGACATTGAGGCTCAGATGGAAACACATCGAGGATAGAACGGATAGAGTTTGTGTTCATGACTGAACGGAGATGAACTGCTTCAAGGGGAAAATCAATGAATTAAGTGCCAAATAATAAAATTCACTGCTCTGCGAGTTGTTATGAACAATTCAAAGGGCAGTTGGGAATTATTGCTCTTAGTCTATGAATCAGTTCTTTCGAAGAGTTCTTTATCGTTGAACTTAAAACGAAATTTTATTTGTATTTTTAGCCAAATCACTTCGGTCTGGAATGGACCACAGAAGAAGCCATTTTTCAACGGTTTAAAAAAAAGGTTTTACGCAGTACCTCAATTTTAAATGTTCACATATCGATTGGGCAGAGATTCTCTCAATGGAGAAATAAGAGCAGAATCCTCATCAATGGCTCAGCAATCGAGATTGCCAGGTACTTCAAATTCCACAGGGTTATCATCTGCTAGGATCTACCTTGGTGACTCCATGTCGACTCAATCTCGAAGAAGTCTTAGCAGCGACTATACTTTGTGAGGTGTTTGAGAAGATTCTGTATGAAATAATGATTCTAAGAATGTCGATATGGATAATCCAGCGATAATTCTGGTTGGCTAAATCTTGGTCTGTTATGTAGGCCACAAATCTCATAACAGGATTAACCTCTAGAGGTTTGTTAACTCGCCCTGCGATATCGCGGGCACAAGAGTGAACCCCAGAGAAGGATTCTCCGGAGCATCGAAACCACTCGAAACATGATAATATAATTATATAATCCATTCCCTTAATGATATGAATAATTTTGATGAAGTGGGAAGATAACGTTCGACCCAAACACTCTCAGTGTTTACATTATATCATGTCTTTACATTGGAAAAATCGATACTATATTAAACATGTACTCAATTTTACTTCGTTCTGATGCCTTTGGATTTTGATCCGTATCACGTGTCTGTGGCCAATAGATTATATTTCCTCACCTAGCACGGATAATATTCGCCTTGTTGATTTCACACTCAGACAATCGACTTTTAAATCTTACAGGCACACTTCCAGCACGCATCTGGTGAATAATTATGAATGCCTACGTATCAATTAACATCATACACATTTTATTGTTGCATTTGCCTGACCGATACCCATTGAGAGTGTGGACAAGATGCATACGTAACAACGCCTCCTCACAATGTAAATGCAGCGATCAGTTCTCAGTGGATTGAAGACGATGAACGTTAATACAGCACGGCATCCAGGATTGGACAATGGCTTATTCCTGCTATGAACAGACTATTAGCGTTACCTAGTCTCCACTCCCACACATAACATGACACTGGGTGTGATCAGGTGGATGATGTACAGGATTGCAGCGTGGGGACGCCACCACTGATTATTGAGTCTCTCGCAATATCAGAATTAACCGAGCTTCAAAGAAAGGTCAGGGTTATTTCTGTATTTTGCGCAATGATTCTCCTTTGGAATTCAATGTGCAGTGATGCAGAAAATATTACTTTGTTTGTCAGTCATCTATAGTTAGCATCAACAATGATGCAAGTTATTGTGAAATAAGGCATTCGCTTATTCTAGAAACCTGGTGCCCATCGATATCTAAACTCAGCATCATACTGCACAACCAGTACGCAAAGTGCCCCAAGTCGGCAGAATCAGAGAATCGACTGAACAGTGAAGCAGTAGATCTTGATGTAATTCAGCAAAATAGTTGATCATCTTGGTTTGTCATTTATATCTGATGTTAATTTTATTTGTAAGAGTGGAAATATTTGCAGGGTTGTGATTTATATGCCGCGTGAATCCTCAAGTACTAGAGGAAAGTCATCCTTGCAGATCATAGAAACATAGAAGATAGGAGCAGGAGTAGGTCATTCGGCCTTTCGAGCCTGCTCCGCCATTCAATGAGATCATGGCTGAACATAAAGTTCAGTTCCTCGTCCCCGCCTTCTCTCCGAAACCCCTAATTCTCTTATACTGAAGAAATATATCTTATTCCCTCTGAAATATATTCAATGTACCTGCCTCTACTGCTCTCTGTGGCAATGAATTCCACAGATTCATCACCCTCTGGGTAAATAAATTCTTCTTCATCTAGGTTCTAAATTGTTTGCCTATTATCCTTGAACCATAGCCCCGGGTTCTGGACGCACCCACCATTGGAAGCATCCCTTCCGCATCCATTCTGTCCAGCCCTGCCAGCATTTTATATGTCTCTTTGAGATCCCGTTACAATCTTCAAAACTCCAGCGAGTACAATCCCAAATTGTGCAATCTTTCCTCATAAGTCATTCCTGCCATTCCAGGTATCAGCCTATGCACTCCCTCCATTGCAAGAATATCCTATCTCAGATAAGGCGACCAAAACTGCACACAATACTCCAGGTGTGATCTCACCAAGGCTCTGTACAACTGGAGTAAGGTATCCTTATTCCTATACTCAAACCCTCTTGATATGAAGGCCAACATACCAATTGCCTTTTTAACCACATGCTCTACCTGCATGTTCATCTTCAGTGACTGGTGCGCAAGAACCCCTAGGTATCTCTGCACTTCCCCATCTCCCAATCTATTGCCATTAAAATAGTAATCTGCCCTCCGGTTTGTATTACCAAAGGGATAACCTCACATTTCTCCACATTTTAGTGCATTGGCCATGTATCTGCCCAGTCGCCCAATTTATTCAAATCACACTGGAGCTTCCTGACACTATGTTCAGTTCACACAACCCTTGTAGCTTAGTATCGTCTGCAAATTCGATAATTGCATTAAATATAAGATTGCCGACAGAATAATATTTTATGTGTTAACATTCAGTGCATAGACAGTGCACGTAATACTGGTAAAAATGTTTTTCTTCATATAGAATCGGATAATATTAAATATTATATTCACTAACACTGCGTGTTACTAAGCTATTTATTCAAGACCATTACTGCAATGAAATATCAGTGGTTTTCGTTCTTCATTGCGAAGTCGAGAGTTAAACGTGCACCTCTCTCCAGCGCGATACTTTCCACTGTGCTCCCGGCCATTTCCTCTTGGTCAACTGCTGATGAACTCATGTTCAGTACCTTATCCTGCAATGTAATAGAATAAATAAGGGTTAAATTACAAACTAGTGGAGATGGGAATTCATTCTTAAACTAATGTTCCACTCTGTCATACGCTTGAAAGCTGGATCAGCTCACAAACACCAATTCATACTGTGTCCATGTATTTGACTCCATTATTGTCAAATCTTACTGTAATTTGTTTTTTTTTCAGTTAACCTGGCGGCAGTCGTCATTTTCTGCCGAGGAAACTGTAGTCTCTCCACATGTATCACTCGCTGCCTGTTGGGGATATCTGTGGTTGATTTAATGGTGATGATGCTCGATGCTCTGCTCTATAAAGTGTTTGACCAAAACCGATTTGTTTGTGAAACTAATGGATCAATTTTGAACACCTTGGCCATCCACAAGCAGAATGTTCTGCTCTACCTTGTTCATTATGTCCTGTGTCACATCGCTGTTGATTGTTCCGTATGGTTCACGGTCTGTTTCCACTTCAATCGCTTTGTGGCTATTTGCTGGCCGGGGATCAAAACCAAATACCGCAATGCAAAAAAATGCGTCTGTGGTTATTGGCACATTAAGTATCGCATTCTGTTTATATAACATCCCTTTTTATATCATAAATTTGGATTTATCAAAAGCTGCTGGAATATGTATTGGGAGACGGGTTTTTCTATTTTTAGATTCTTATGAAGGAGTCTACTGGGTCGACCGCCTACTGCACTCTCTGTTTCGTTTCTTACTCATTTTAACCCTCAATACTCTGACTGTCATGCAGATACTGGTGTCGAGCTGAGTAGGCAGGAATCTCACAGGGCAGCATAATACCGAGAAATAACGCGACCCGAAGATGGAGAGCCGGAGACAATCTATCATTCTGCTCTTTACCATTTCGGCGAGTTTTCTTAACTGCTGGGCGACAACAACTGTGGCCGTCATTCTTATGTGCTGCCTCTACATGGACTTGGAGACGTCCATATGCCTATATTTTGCCTATATTTTGCAAACGTGGCGGGGTCTCTGGTTCAGTTTTTCAGCTGCTGCACCATCAGCTTTATTTACGGAGTGACCCAGAAAAAAGATCAGAAATCAACTGGTCTCTCCCATTAAAATACACGTTTAAAAGATCATCCAGTGTGACCCCGGTGGATTAATGTGTCAAATGATTTTTATCTTTTCACTCCGAAAACAATACCTGTTCAGAATCATGGATGAATACTGTCGGGCAACATTATTAGATTTATACACAGATTCGAAGGTTTTGTTCTATGCAGAAAAGCAACTGTACTCGATGTCTCTTAAACCTATATCCCTGGTTTACTAATTAGCGATCAACTGCTTTAATCTGCATGTGGAGACTGAGCAGGACAATGTTTGGAATTTATTTAGAAATTTACAGGATAACATTGGTTTTCGACTCCACGATCACAATTACTGTTTACTCTCCAACCTCTCATTAACTAACCTCGATGGACTATCCTGGATATCCATGTTATTTAATTGACCACGTCACAACTTATCTCGAAACTCAGTACGTTGCAAATAATTGCTGTGCAGCAGACATGTCATATTGCCTTGATATTTGTTTGTCGTTCATGGAGTGAAGTGCTTCGACTCCAAAACCTGACACTTTTCTCATCTGATAACTGTGTGTTGAATATGCGAGACTTTAACCATTTCAAAATTAGTCATTTAATAATGTTTTCCAGAGTTCATATAAATAGGCTGGACATAATTTATAGAAACTGGTGAAAAACATGTAACAACGTTCCACATTCAACATTTATCACTCGTGTCTAATCTGAGCGATTAGTATAAATTTAAATGGAATGTGACGTTGTGAGTTAACGCAGGTGGCTGTGAACTTCATGGATGTTGATCATACCTCAATAAACACACCTCAAATCATCTCATAATGTTCCACACTTGAAACGGCAATGTTAGTATTTGTTTAAATTTTATTGCAAAAATGCAACAATATTCTGCTAAATCACATCTGTACCCAGCTGCTTTACGACGTCCCAATCCTGATATCCATGCCAAGATAAATTAACGCCAGGGTTATTTTTTTTTATTATAATCTATCATAGAGGTCCCTAAACACTTTTGGTTGTTGGTAGCACACAGCAAAATGATAAGGAGAGACGGGTAAAACACTATTAAGGCCGACAGTTTCCTACAAGTTGCACTGCTAGAGAAAAGGTGTTTGGAGACCATAAAAAGAAACATGCACTGTCGAATATGACTTTTCTATTAATTAGTCATACAACAGCATTGAAATTGTAGCTGTTGATGTTACAGTAGCTTATTGATATTTTCACATATTTCTATCAGCATTTCTGTATTTCCTCCTCTTAAGTATAATTTAACTGAATATAATAAAATACTTCAAACCTCTTTAACGGTTTTGAAAAAAATGTAGTCTGTCTCTATGCCTGAAATGTTGATGCAATAGTAGCCTTGTTGTTCAAATCACGGCACCATCCAACATGAATCTCAGAAATGAAATGCAAAAACTCTGCAAAATAGTGAGCGATATTTATTCGGTTTCCTTTCGGCCACCCCTCTCTGTACCTATATACCATCTATTTGTCCATTCGTCCAGCATCACACACTTCCCTTCTCCATTCAAATGCCTCGGTGAGGCCAGGAAGTGGTGTGGAAATGAAAGTCTGGCCACGAGCTGATCTAGGGCATTACTAGGAACAGAGCGAAGGTGCTCAGCTATACACTGTCACATCCTCTCCGCAGTAAAGAAGGCAACATCAGGAGCATTGGATACAGAGTATGGCACCAGTGATTTAGAAGTGAATGGTTACTTCACTTGGAAAGATACTTTGAGGCATCAAAGGATCCCAAAACCCAACAGCAATATACATTCACCAAGACTTTTAAAACAAAAGTTATTTTAATCAACTAAGTACGTGAAAATATAATCAAACTTTAACTTAACTCTATTCTTATACTATACTCTTTACTAACCCAAAATACTCCATTCTAATTCTAAAAGATGTATGTATGTAATGTGCGTATAAATTCAAGAAAGTTCCTTTGGTTCACAGATCAATCTCACTTCTACTTCTTCCAAGTTCTCTGATTGCAGGCCATCACCATACTCTGCACAGAATTTAACATGTATAAATTTCACCAGGCTTGGTTATGGCAGAGAGGGGTATTTGTTGCTTCAGGATTTCCACAACTGAGGTACCACCACAAGTCACCTCAGGGTCTCGCTAATGAAATTTGCCCAATCAGGATCTTCCGGATGGTAACCTCTGGATGGCCGTTATGGCGGGGTCCTCGGGGTGCATCATGTGACCTTGGATAACACTCTTCCACCATGCAGGTTGGCCGTAAAGTACTGAATGTGAGGGATCGTGTAATGGTAAGGGACTGTTACGTCATGAAGCCCTCGATAATCTCCACAGGGTTACCAGCAACTAGAAGCTTCTGGGACCATGTGGAATGGCGACGTCTAAGGATTATTGGAAAGTCGAATGATCCCTAGCTCATACAG